>NC_059358.1:8544411-8844411 GCF_019703515.2 Myxocyprinus asiaticus | reverse complement strand
TGAGTAAATAATTATGAAATGTTAATTTTTAGGTGAGCTGCACACCAAATAACACTATTTTCTGTAATGATATAAATGGTTTGCAAAAACAATTTAACATTTATAAAAAAGTTGATAGATCATGACATGACAAACAACTAGTTGTCGACTGCGAGTCAATTACAGCACATATCAATTTGATTCAGGTTTAAAATTGTAGGCATTTATTTTGGTTATAGAATGAGATTTTTCATTAGCTTTCATAACTGAACTGTATATGAACCACCTAATTTAGCACTACAAACAGGACTGAAAACCATATTCTTCGACTCACCACACACTTGGCACTCTTGAATGGCATTCCTGATGAGAGACATTTCTTTCACCTAATGAGTACAAAACATCTGAATGTTAATCACACAAGCTCAGAACAGATACACTTACATGCTGTACACAAACACGCATGCACTCCCACACCTGTTCTCGGATGTCCTCTCTCAGCTCTCCCAGGATCTGATTAAATATGATGAGCTGTCCAATCAGAGCTTTAGTGTGGTCACCTGTAAATAAACAACCAAAATATCTTCTAACAAACAAGTATACAAAAAACAACAAATCATGCATAATCCTCACTTCAGTTTAAAACATGCTGTGTAGAACTCACCTAGAATAGAATTCACCTCACCATTCACTGAAAACAGAGTTGAGACAAACAAATAAAAGTTCAGACTTTTAGAATAAGATTTAGCAAGCAATCAAAAATGAACATATTCAAGTCCCATGTACTCTTTCATGCAGGAAAATGTGTTGGTGCTGTTTAACCTGTATTATATGAAGAGGCGTCTCCCTGAAAGGGGCAGTCGGTGAGAGCCCCAGCTTGTGCAACAGTGCCCCCTAGTGCCAGTTTAAGAGACCCCACTGAGCCCTGGAAGAGTTACAAGAGTTCAGCTTTCTATTCAGGATCTGATCAAAAAAGTATTTTATAATATCAGTCTTTTTAACTGGATTTCAGCTCTCAGAGGAATAGTTCATCCAAAAATTAAATTCTATCATTTACCTACCCTAATGTCATTACAAATCCGTATGGTGTTACACAGTGAATTTTCACATGGACAGCTCATAGTGACTACATCTGTCAAGCTCATAAAGGACAAAAAACACCACTAAAATATCATAAAAGTAGAATACGTGACTTGTGTGCTATATTCTATGTCTTCTGATGCCATACTATAGCTTTGTGTGAGGTTGTTATTCACTGAAAATCTTCCCTATTTATTCTCCATTCCGCATAAAACTGCCATTTTTGAATCTGAATACGAAGAACACTAAGAATTCAGAATTTCGGCAAAGGAGAAAATTATCAGTGAATAACAACTTAAGTTTTTTGTCAAACACAAATCTTTTGCATGGCTTCAGAAGACTTCAAATATAGTGTATGAGTCACATTGACTATTTTTATGGTGTCTTTGTTTTTTGTTTGTTTGTTTTTTAGAGCTTCACAGATGTGGTGGTACGAAAATTTCTCCTTTTTCACACCACGAAAAAAATTACATATTACAGCATACTGGTTTGGAACAACATAAGTGTCAGAGATTAGCAACAGATTTAAAAAAAAAAATGTCTGTGAACTATTCCTTTCAAGTATTAGAGGTCCATTCTAGAGACAAGAAGACATTATGTCAACTGTCATTGTTTACACTGACTGTCCCCATATACAGGTGCATCTCAATAAATTAGAATGTTGTGGAAAAGTTCATTTATTTCAGTAATTCAACTCAAATTGTGAAACTCATGTATTAAATAAATTCAATGCACACAGACTGAAGTAGTTTAAGTCTTTGGTTCTTTTAATTGTGATGATTTTGGCTCACATTTAACAAAAACCCACCAATTCACTATCTCAAAAAATTAGAATATGGTGACATGCCAATCAGCTAATCAACTCAAAACACCTGCAAAGGTTTCCTGAGCCTTCAAAATGGTCTCTCAGTTTGGTTCACTAGGCTACACAATCATGGGGAAGACTGCTGATCTGACAGTTGTCCAGAAGACAATCATTGACACCCTTCACAAGGAGGGTAAGCCACAAACATTCATTGCCAAAGAAGCTGGCTGTTCACAGAGTGCTGTATCCAAGCATGTTAACAGAAAGTTGAGTGGAAGGAAAAAGTGTGGAAGAAAAAGATGCACAACCAACCGAGAGAACCGCAACCTTATGATTGTCAAGCAAAATCGATTCAAGAATTTGGGTGAACTTCACAAGGAATGGACTGAGGCTGGGGTCAAGGCATCAAGAGCCACCACACACAGATGTGTCAAGGAATTTGGCTACAGTTGTCGTATTCCACTCCTGAACCACAGACAACGTCAGAGGCGTCTTACCTGGGCTAAGGAGAAGAAGAACTGGACTGTTGCCCAGTGGTCCAAAGTCCTCTTTTCAGATGAGAGCAAGTTTTGTATTTCATTTGGAAACCAAGGTCCTAGAGTCTGGAGGAAGGGTGGAGAAGCTCATAGCCCAAGTTGCTTGAAGTCCAGTGTTAAGTTTCCACAGTCTGTGATGATTTGGGGTGCAATGTCATCTGCTGGTGTTGGTCCATAGTGTTCTTTGAAAACCAAAGTCACTGCACCCGTTTACCAAGAAATTTTGGAGCACTTCATGCTTCCTTCTGCTGACCAGCTTTTTAAAGATGTTGATTTCATTTTCCAGCAGGATTTGGCACCTGCCCACACTGCCAAAAGCACCAAAAGTTGGTTAAATGACCATGGTGTTGGTGTGCTTGACTGGCCAGCAAACTCACCAGACCTGAACCCCATAGAGAATCTATGGGGTATTGTCAAGAGGAAAATGAGAAACAAGAGACCAAAAAATGCAGATGAGCTGAAGGCCACTGTCAAAGAAACCTGGGCTTCCATACCACCACAGCAGTGCCACAAACTGATCACCTCCATGCCACGCCGAATTGAGACAGTAATTAAAGCAAAAGGAGCCCCTACCAAGTATTGAGTACATATACAGTAAATGAACATACTTTCCAGAAGGCCAACAATTCACTAAAAATGTTTTTTTTTATTGGTCTTATGATGTATTCTAATTTTTTGAGATAGTGAATTGGTGGGTTTTTGTTAAAAGTGAGCCAAAATCATCACAATTAAAAGAACCAAAGACTTAAACTACTTCAGTCTGTGTGCATTGAATTTATTTAATACACGAGTTTCACAATTTGAGTTGAATTACTGAAATAAATGAACTTTTCCACGACATTCTAATTTATTGAGATGCACCTGTATATCCCTCTAAAAGAGAAGGCCATATTGAGGTCGGAGCTTGTCTCACATGCATTCGAGCATAAGCCTTGTGGCCATTTCGAATCTCCACCAGCTCTGCGTCTTTGGGCAGGGTGACCAATGGGGGCAGCCTCTGGGCAAGGTCAGCCAGACGGCAGTTCACATACAGCTCAAGACTCAGATACTCTCTGCGCAGACCACCGACGCGGAGAATAAGAGACTGAGGGCGTCCATCTGCAACACTGGGGCTCTGCAGATTCACTGTGTGCAGTTTTCCATCTTCACGAACGTACCGGACCAGAACTATAGTAGAACAAACCATTCAGAAAGATTTAAGCACCTACATTTGACTTAAATTGTGTGTCTCAATGGGTCAGAGTAGCGTTACCTTTGTTAATCTTGCTCATGATGGCAATCTCCAGGTATTTCTTGTTGTCCTGCTTGTTGTAGAGGCCCAGTAGAACTCCACCCAGTTTAGGAGGCAGACGGAAGGTAGACAACACATACACATCACTGAGAGTCTTCAGAGCAAAAGAGACCTTCTCCACTGCAGCCACGGTCTGCTTCACATCATCCAAACTCAACACATCTATCACTGAGAGACAGAGAAACAGAGAGAGAGAGTTAATCCAAAAATAAAAATTCTGCTATTATCTACTCATACACCCATGTTGTTATTTTTCCTGAGGAACACAAAAGGACAATTTTTGAAAATTTTCAAGGTGCTTTTTTCTATACAACAACATTGAGTTCATAGTACCGCAACTGTCAAGCTATAAAAATGACTTAAACAAGTGACAACCCATAACATTTTGACCTGAAACCTTTTTTGAAGATGAACTTTATCTAAACTCAAACAAATGAGATTTCAGAATTGTGTTGTTGGAGGAGAAAGAAAGATGATCAGTGAATAACTCACATTTTGGTCTGTTTCTCACACAAAACCACTGCATGGCTTCTACTATATACTGTAGAATATAGACAAGATGCATGGACTACTTTTATGGTGCTTTTATGGAGGGTTTTATTGTCCTTTCTGGGAGCTTGACAACTATAGCCAATATGAACTGTCCTTGTATGTATGCCTTGAAGTTGAGTGAAGATGTCTCCTTTTGTGTTCCACAGAAAAAAATACAATATACGGGTTTGAGGTTGAGAAAAAAACTTAAAGGGTTTAGGTTAACCTTTCCTTTATTTACATGTCAGCATAAAAAAGATGCAGAATGCTACATAATACACTCCAGAGTACCTTTAGCAACCACCTGGAGTGAAGGCTGATTGACTGAAAATGGGAATATATTACAACATTACATACACACACACACACACACACACACACACACACACTAAAAAGCTAAATCAATATTCGGTGTGACCACCTTTGCATTTAAAACAGCACCAATTTTCCTAGGTACACCTGGACACAGTTTTTCTTGGTTGTTGGCAGATAGGATGTTCCAAGCTTCTTGGAGAATTTGACAAAGTTCTTCTATCTATTTAGGCTGTCTCAGTTGCTTCTGTCTCTTAAAGTAATCTCAGACTGACACGATGTTCAGTGGGGGGTTTTGTGGGGGCCATGCCATCTGTTGCAGGGCTCCCTGTTCTTCTATTCTAATCTTTTCTATTTGCAAAAGTAACGTTTGGGAGTGTAACATTTATATTTCCTATTGACACACTAAAGCTGAAGATATAAATAACCATCTTAAGACAAATGGTTTTGTGAAACATCTTATGTGCCTAAGACTTTTGCACAGTACTGTATATATGACAGATATGCTGGATTCCACAGTTCTACAGTCTGTGAGTCATTAAAACTTAAATACTGCAGTGATAACTGTAGTCTCTCTCTCTCTCTCTCTCTCTCTCTCTCTAGAAATGCCCGGAAAAATCATAAATTTTCTAATAACTTGTCTTCTTCCATTTCATTCTCCTCATTTCCATTCACTCTTTTTCTATTGGTGTTTATATGAAACTTACAAAAAATAAAATAATGTGGATTACAGACAGAAGAAAAGAGTAAATGGAAATTTTTAAAATGACGAGAAGAGAAAAAGGAGAATGAGGTTCTGAAATTGAAGTCCATATAAAGAGAACGAATCTGAAGGTTGTGACTATAGTGATTTTTAAAAGTATAAACACAGGAAAGAAAAAATCAGAATAATTACCTGGCACGTCTTGTTTCTGTGCGCTCTCTGCTGACCAGGCGAACATCAACACGAACAGACTGACCCAAACTGTCATATTTACGAAGAATACACGAGGATGTGAAGCAGGAAACATACAGGAGAACAGATACATTAGTTATGCATACAAAGGCAAAATATGTCCACTGGAACGCAGGTCTGTGCAAGAGAGAGAGAGAGAGAGAGAGAGAGAGAGAGAGAGAGAGAGAGAGACAGAGCGCGGGGGGGGGGGGGTCTGCCCTCTTCAACATCACACATCATTTTAAACGAGTGTAAAACACAGATGATTGATCGCTCGAATGTTTACAGACTCGGGGGCCGTTCACACAAGACACGTTCTTGCGTTCCAAAACAGAACGCAGGGGTCTCGAGACTTATTTACTTCACACATGCAACGCTTCAAGGCGCGAAAAACGTCCGTCTGACCCATTTAGCACACAGAACAAAAATTAAACAAATAACGTACACGAATGTAAAAACGCTTCGCGTGTGTACGTAATAATCGTTTTTTATTAATTATCATTTCTATCGGTACTTTTTGTGTCGCAATTTGATCGTCTCGCGCGATTCCAAAATTACATTTCGCCGCTCCATCACAGGTAGCCAAAATATTTTGAAGACTTTTTATACAAAACCTAGTTTTTCTCTGTGACACACTTGTGACATGTAAGTCTATAATAAAGTGATCAATTATGATGGTTGGCCGATAATCCGTGAGATAAGGAAAGCGCTTAGTTTAGTTGTTGCTATGGTAATCGCGAGCGCCTATATGGCGTCAAGTGAAAATATGCGCTCGGTCTCAAGTGTAAGTGAAATGTTGTTTGAAAACGCTTTTAAAAACGTTCCTCATGTAATATGGAGAATAATCTGTTTAGTATGTTTGTTATTCTAGACCCCGTGCCTTGCCAAACGTTTGGGTCAGAAACAACTCCGCAAATTGCACTATGACCTCTCACTGACCCCAGACTGACACGCAGACCCCAAATATGCAAATTAAAAATAAAAACAAAACACCTCTGCGATAAAAACAGTTTTCCAAAGTGTTTTTATATAATAGTTTACAATAAAGTATTGTGCATTACCATGGGACAGTAACGGCAAGGTTGTACACTCAAAATAAATAATTTTAAGATTTACGCATTTCAAATTTCACAACAAAATTCCATCAAATTGAACTGAGTAATGTAAACTAAAATAACCCTAACTATATATATTTCTAAGTTTTATTAATTTAATTTTGTTCAACATTACACAATTCAATTGAAATGCTTAAATCTTAACATAAGCCAAAATACTTTTGAGTGTAGTACCATGGAGCTAATAGTAATCATATTCATACATCATGGTACTCCAGTATACTTCAAAGAATATTGTAATACTACCATGGTACATGTCCAAAAACATTTTGATAATACCATGGTACTTTTTTGTTATTTTTGATATAAGAATCATTTTAAAGAACAAGCAACTGCAAACTCAGTTGCTGTGATATAATTAACGCAGAAAATATCACATATTCAACAGCAATTAAAAATGACCTGTTGCTTTAGCTGATGCAAAATTCTTACTGAAGTTCATCATGCCTCTGTCAGAGGCATGCTTGATGTAGTGCCAGTTTGCATGCAAACACCATTTATTGGCATGAAGAAAGAAAATGCTTTTGACATTTTAAAGCAGAGCAGTGTGAGAGGGCTGTTCAGTTTCAATGTCCAGTCAGCAGTCTGTCATGGACTGATGTTTATTTTTCATAACCTCCGAGTTTCCTTAGAAACAGCTTTTAACAACAGGTGTCAGGGGAACAGTTCTGTTGTACTTGAGCTTTACTGGACCCTGCAAGCAGAAAAAAAGCCTTTGCGCTACACCATCTGAAAGTGAGAGACACTGAGAGACACTGCTTAAAATGAGGGGCTTGTTAAGTTGCTCTCTTCCCAGAAGGGAAATTATGAGTTTTTAAGTGAAATGTTCACAATCGTTTAATTTTGAGTCATGAATCAAACTTTTACATCCTGAACAAAACCAGAACCTTTCGGTCCATGACACATAGTTCAGAGCATAACCCACCACCCTCCAATTCTCTGTCTGAATCTCTATGGAAAAAGAGCGCAATCCACATGCATTTTTCCTTCTCAAACAGGAATTCTTTTCCAGATGATATTTTTGGAGGTCATAAAGCGCTGTTGTGTGGCTTTGGGGAGCTCTGGATTGTTCTGAAACTTCTGGTGGGGGTTCACTCTGTTTCCACAAGCGCACACACACAAATACATATACAAGGAAAAAAAACAGGAACAAACAGGAGCCAGAGTGAGATTCCAGTCTGGTGCTGTAACACACAGCTGTGTGTCCCCAGGGCATAAATTCACAGAGCCCTCACTCAATCCTCGCTGATGCTCGGAAACTGCTGGCAGGTAAATTGTAACTTAAAAGGTATAACTTTGTCTCTTACTCAAGTAAATTCACACACAATCTCCAGAGCCTCTTGTTACAACAATGCAACTGGTAAAATCAGTGCTTGCACACTCAGTAATTTTTTCTGAGAATATATACAGTTGAAGTCAGAAGTTTACATAAACTGAGTTTAAATGTATTTGGCTAAGGTGTTTCACAATTCCTGACAATTAATTGTAGAAAACATTCCCTGTCTTAGGTCAGTTAGGATCACTACTTTATTTTAAGAATGTGAAATGTCAGAATAATAGTAGATAGAATGATTTATTAAAGCTTTTATTTCTTTCATTGCATTCCCAGTGGGTCAGAAGTTTACATACACTTTGTTAGTATTTGGTAGCATTGCCTTTAAATTGTTTAACTTGGATCAAACATTTTGGGTAGCCTTCCACAAGCTTCTCACAATAAGTTGCTAGAGTTTTGGGCCATTCCTCCTGACAGAACTGGTGTAACTGAGTCAGGTTTGTAGGCCTCCTTGCTCACACACGCTTTTTTAGTTCTGCCCACAAATTTTCAATCAGACTGAGGTCAGGGCTTTGTGATGGCCACTCCAATACCTTGACTTTGTTGTCCTTAAGCCATTTTTCCACAACTTTAGAGGTATACTTGGGGTCATGGTCCATTTGGAAGACCCAATTGAGCTTTAACTTCCTGGCTGATGTCTTGAGATTTTGCTTCAATATATCCACATAATTTTCCTTCCTCATGATGCCATCTATTTTGTGAAGTGCACCAGTCCCACCTGCAGCAAAGCACCCCCACAACATGATGCTGTCACCTCCATGCTTCACGATTGGGATAGTGTTCTTCAGCTTGCAAGCTTCACCCTTTTTCCTCCAAACATAACAATGATCAAAAAGTAAGATCTTTGTCCCCACATGCACTTGCAAATTGTAGTCTGGCTTTTTTATGGCGGTTTTGGAGCAGTGGCTTCTTCCTTGCTGAGCAGCCTTTCAGGTTATGTCGATACAGGACTTGTTTTTACTGTGGATATAGATACTTGTCTACCTGTTTCCACCAGCATCTTCACAAGATCCTTTGCTGTTGTTCTGGGATTGATTTGCACTTTTTACACCAAACAACGTTCATCATTAGGAGGCAGAATTCTTCTCATTCCTGAGCGGTATGATGACTACGTGGTCCAATACTTGCGTACTATTGTTTGTACAGATGAACGTGGTACCTTCAGCCATTTGGAAATTGCTCCCAAGGATGAACCAGACTTGTGGAGGTCCACAATTTTTTTCTGAGGTCTTCGCTGATTTCTTTAAATTTTCCCATGATGTCAAGCAAAGAGGCACTGAGTTTGAAGGTAGGCCTTAAAATACATCCACTGGTACACCTCCAATTCAGTACACCTGCTAACAGAAGCGAATTGGCTAATTTTCCAAGCTGCTTAAAGGCACAGTTAACTTAGTGTATGTAAACTTCTGACCTGCTGGAATTGTGATATAGTCAATTTAAAGTGAAACAATCTGTCTGTAAACAATTGTTGGAAAAATTACTCATGTCATGCACAAAGTAGATGTCCTAAACGACTTGTCAAAACTATAGTTTTCTAATATTAAATCTGTGGAGTGGTTAAAAAATGAGTTTTAATGACTTCAACCTAAATGTATGTAAACTTCTGACTTCAACTGTATATATATATATATATATATATATATATATATATATATATACACACACACACACACACACACACACACACACACTACCGGTCAAAACTTTTGAAACACTTGACTGAAATTTTCTCATGATCTTAAAAATCTTTTGATCTGAAGGCATATGCTTAAATGTTTGAAATTATTTTTGTAGACAAAAATATAATTGTGCTACCATATTAATTTATTTCATTATAAAACTAAAATGTAATAAAAATTTTAAAAATGTTTAAAAAGCATCCCAGGGAGATACCTCAAGAAGTTGGTTGAGAAAATGTCAAGAGTACATGTCTGCAAATTCTAGGCAAAGGGTGACTACTTTGAAGATGCTAAAATATAACACAGTTTTGATTTATTTTGGATTTTGTTTAGTCACAACATAATTCCCATAGTTCCATAGTTCTATTTATGTTATTCCATAGTTTTTATGACTTTACTGTTATTCTAAAATGTGAAAATAAAAAAATAATAATAATAAAAAAAATTATAATAAAGAATGAGTAAGTGTTTCAAAACTTTTGACATTACTGGTGACCAAAAGTGTGGAATAATGTACAGATTTTACTCTTATGGAAAGAAATTGGTACTTTTATTCACCAAAGTGGCATTCAGCTGATCACAATGTATAGTCAAGACATTAATAATGTGAAAAATTACTATTACAATTTGAAAAAAAATTTCAGAACTTCTTAAACTACTTCAAAGAGTTCTCATCAAAAAATGCTCCACGGGGGACCTGGGTAGCTCAGTGAGTATTGATGCTGACTACCACCCCTGGAGTCGTGAGTTCGAATCCAGGGTGTGCTGAGTGACTCCAGTCAGGTCTCCTAAGCAACCAAATTGTCCCGGTTGCTAGAGAGGATAAAGTCACATGGGGTAACCTCCTCGTGGTCGCAATTAGTGCTTCTCGCTCTCAATGGGGCGCGTGGTAAGTTGTGCGTGGATCGCGGAGGGTAGCACGAGCCTCCACATACGGAGTCTCCACAGTGTCATGCACAACGAGCCACGTGATAAGATGCGTGGATTGAAGTCTCAGAAGTGGAGGCAACTGAGACTTGTCCTCCGCCACCCAGATTGAGGTAAGTAACCGTGCCATCATGAGGACCTAGTAAGTAGTGGGAATTGGGCATTCCAAATTGGGAGAAAAGGGGATAAAAATAATAATAATAATTTAAAAAATCCTCCATGTGCTGCAATGAGAGCTTTGCAGATCCTTGGCATTCTAGCTGTCAGTTTGTCCAGATACTCAGGTGACATTTCACCCCACGCTTCCTGTAGCACTTGCCATAGATGTGGCTGTCTTGTCGGGCACATCTCACGCACCTTACAGTCTAGCTGATCCCACAAAAGCTCAATGGGGTTAAGATCATAACACTCTTTTCAATTATCTGTTGTCCAGTGTCAGTGTTTCTTTGCCCACTCTATCCTTTTCTTTTTGTTTTTCTGTTTCAAAAGTGGCTTTCTCTTTGCAATTCTTCCCATAAGGCCTGCACCCCTGAGTCTTCTCTTTACTGTTGTACATGAAACTGGTGTTGAGCGGGTAGAATTCAATTAAGCTGTCAGCTGAGGACATGTGAGGTGTCTATTACTCAAACTAGAGACTCTGATGTACTTATCCTCTTGTTTAGTTGTACATCTGGCCTTTCACATCTCTTTCTGTACTTGTTAGAGCCAGTTGTCATTTGTCTTTGAATACTGTAGTGTACACCTTTGTATGAAATCTTCAGTTTTTTGGCAATTTCAAGCATTGTATAGCCTTCTGTGGCAGGGCGGAGGGCAGGGCCGGGTCGTGATTCTACACACCCAGCCCCTAATCAGGCTGATTAGCCCGAGAGGGATAAGGGCCGACTGGAGATGGCAGTGCGACAGAGAGAGAGAGTTACGGACAGCTGTCCGACACCTGTGTGTGTTTGTCTTTTTGGATCAGTTTATAATTAAACTATTATTTATATTATCAAGCCGGTTCTCACCTCCTCCTTTCCATTGATGTGTTACATTGGTGCCGAAACCCGGGAAGGAGGAGGGATGCACCATAGTAGTCCTCGCCACTACCATCCTCCCCAACGGAGCAGCCTCAGCCATCCGCCGGGGGACGGAGGAGCCCGGCCGCCTGAAAGCGGAGGAACGGCCACCGGCTGCGAGGGGAGGAGGGGCTCCTGGCCGACCGCCTGGAGCAAGAGAACCGCTGCCAGGGGCGGGGAGACCCCTTCCGTCCGCCGAAAATGCAGTGGGGCGCTCCGTCCGCCAGGAGCCGGAGGACTGCCTCCGATCTGCCGGGGAGACACGGCTGTCGTCCACCAGAGGGTGAAGGAGTGGCCGAGGACCAGGCTACGGCGTATCGGAGAACCGGCAAGTACATTTTTGTTCTCACTCTCTCCCGCTGCCACTCCGTGTTGGCCTTTTCCCTCTTTTTAAATGTTTTTGTTAATTTGGCACGATCGCCATTACGGCGTGTAGGTGCCACATTTTTTTTTTTTTTCCCTTCCCTTGTCCCCTCCCCAGATCCAGGTAGACAGGGATGACCTGCCGGCAGATGGGGCAGAAGGCACACCCCCCCAGGGAAAGAGGGGGGATGTACGTCATGCCGGGTGATCCCTGAGAGAATGGGGGAGGAACGTGGCAGGACGGAGGGCGGGGCCGGGTCGTGATTCTACACACCCGGCCCCAATCAGGCTGATTAGCATGAGGGGGATAAGGGCCGACAGGAGACGGCAGTGCGACAGAGAGAGAGTTACGGACAGCTGTCCGATACCTGTGTGTGTTTGTCTTTTTGGTTCAGTTTATAATTAAACTATTATTTATATTATCAAGCCGGTTCTCGCCTCCTCCTTTCCATTGATGTGTTACACCTTCATTCCTCAAAACAATGATTGACTGACAAGTTTCTTGAGACAGCGGTTTCTATTGTGCCATTTTTGACCTAATATTGACCTTAAGACATGCCAATCTATTGCATACTGTGGCAACTCAAAAACAAACACAAAACAATGTTAAGCTTCATTTAACGAACCAAATAGCTTTCAACTGTGTTTGATATAATGGCAAGTGAATTTCTAGTACCAAATTAGCAATTTAGCATGATTACTCAAGGATAAGCTGTTGGAGTGATGGCTGCTGAAAATGGGACCTGTCTTGATTTGATCAAAAATGCCTTTTTTCAAATAGTGATGGAGCTGTTTTTTACATCAGTAATGTCCTGACTATACTTTGTGATCAGCTGAATGCCACTTTGGTGAATTAAAGTACTAATTTCCATCCGAAACAGCAAAATCCAGACATTATTCCAAACTTTTGGCCACCAGAGTGTGTGTATCAGTATTCAAGACTTTTTATTTACCCCTTTTATGAAAATAGAAATCCATAAGCAATATATATTTTACAGCACATGAAACTAAAGGAGATAACTGAACTGACTGACCAGTCTGAAGAGTTTAGATTTCTTGAATCTTATTCTCAACCATAACAACATAACAGAGTGACTATTATATGCATCAAAACACACATATCAGTATATCAGTGTAATGGATGAATTGGTTTTGTCTTGAAACATGATGTAAAACATTAATGGCTGTGTGAAAAAAAAAAAAAAATATATATATATATATATATATATATATATATATATATATATACACACATACACACTGTTGTGCTCCACAGAAGAAAGTAAGTCATATGGCTATGGAACAACATGATGGTGAGAAAATGACAAAGAATTTTCCTTTTTGGGTGAGCGTTAAGACTCCAAGTTTAATAAATATTGGTCATTTGCTATTTCACTAAATAGGATTCATCAGATTTATGAGTTTCTCTCTGGATAACAGCAGTATAACAGGATAACAGCAGACTGTTTCTGATAGAATGATTTATGCAGGCAGCAAATGAAATGTTCATTGAAACAGCAGAAAAAAAAAAAAAATCAGCTGATGTTCAAAACAAGTGATGCAATAAAACAGAAGAGATTTCAATCTCTATTTCTCATTATTAGAGACAATACAGCTATTAAATGGGTTCAAATCTCTCCATTGTAATAAATGTTTTGGTCCACACAATGAAAGTTGAGGCAATCCCTCAGTTGGTGACAAGTGAAGAAATCTTAATGTTCACTGCACTGTTTTAAGTGCTTTCACAACTTGGCATAGCTTAATGTAGCTTAAAAGCAGCAGTTAACAATTATGCTTTTGTGTTTTCGGTAGAAAAAATGAATCAACACCCATAAATAAATTACCAGTCAAGACATGTCTGCAACATGTACTGATCAATGCAAAGTGAAAAAAAGTCTAACAAAAAATATATAAGAGCAAAGATTATCATGCAATTAAAGTTCAAGATAAGGAATGAATAATACATAAATCTCCATCAGTATATGGTTCCTGTATGTTTCTCCTCCATGTAGAAGTGACCATCCTAGTTCACTTAACAGTAAGCCCTACTTTCATTCATTCAGCCCTCCTCTTCTTCCTCATGGGCGGGGCCTTTGAGAGAGGCGGGGCCTCCAGGCCCCTCCTCCTGCACATGCTCGATAGCAACTATTCCAGTAAAGAAAGCGTAGCTCAACATTGCTGCCACAGCAACCAGCACTGACAGCAGCTGCTTGCATCTCTTGTATGGCTCATTGTCAAAGTCGCTCTCCTGCTGTGTGCTGGATACCAGACGACCAGCATCCTCTGAAAAACAGAACAGACATTATCATCAGAGCCCAACAACCCCGAAACCATATTTTATTCTACACAAACAAGAATACCATGATCACACACTTTGTTTTTTTTTGCATGATTTAGGGGCCTTTCACACAGGACGCATTATTGTGTTCAAGACAACTAGACATATTGTGCCATGGTGGAATGGAAAAGAGTGCAAGTGTCTCGAGACATGTTTTTAAAAGTTTAAAATTCTGGGGCCTGGGTAGCTCAGTGAGTACTGATGCTGACTACCACCCCTGGAGGTTTGAATCCAGGGTGTGCTGAGTGACTCCAGCCAGGCCTCCTAAGCAACCAAATTGGCCCGGATGCTAAGGAGGGTAGAGTCAAATGGAGTAACCTCCTCGTGGTCGAGATTAGTGGTTCTCGCTCTCAATGGGGCACGTGGTAAGTTGTGCATGGATCGCGGAGAGTAGCATGAGCCTCCACATGCGGAGTCTCCGCAATGTCATGCACAACGAGCCACGTGATAAGATGTGCGGATTGACGGTCTCAGAAGCGGAGGCAACTGAGACTTGTCCTCCACCACCCGGATTGAGGTGAGTAACCGCGCCACCATGAGGACCTACTAAAGTAGTGGGAATTGGGCATTCCAAATTGGGAGAAAAGGGGATAAAAAAATAAAATAAAAAAAATTTGGAAATTCTTTTAACTTGACACTAAAATTCAGCACTTAAAAAAATCTAGACGCTCCCTTATTGTGTGTGTGTGGAGGAGGTTGGTCGCTCACCTCTGCCCTCGCTGGGGAAGTACAGGCTCAGAATGTTAGAGCAAAATGTGTTCAAGTTTTCTAGATCCTTCAAGTGCTGTTGCAACTGACAGTTGGGCAGCCGAATCTTTATAAGTGGAGCTAGATGACCAAACACGTATGCATCCAGGGAAGAGGGCCTGCAGAACACAAACACAGAAAACAAAAGTATACCAAATTGTACAGTATGCTGAACTCACCCATTAACATCTGAGATTTGCAAAGTGAGGTGCAAAGATCGACCGTAATATGTAAAACATGTAACATCATGTCACACAGTTCCTTTTCAATTAAGCGTAGGACTTACGAATCTCCGAAGAAAAATTTGTTCGATCCCAGGCGTTGCGAGAGAAGATTCAGGCACTCCAGAGCATCACGGTAAAGCTGAGAGACAAAAAGAATCAGGAAAAAATAATCCCCAGCAGTGTTATGATCAAACTGTTTTAAATGAAAATCAAACTTATTAAAAAATGACAAGAAAAAAAATGTAACTGCAAGATATTAACAATACGATGACAATGTTTTTATTTCTCTATTTTTTATACAGAAAAATCTAGAAAGAACTGATTCAAATAATCTAGTCACAGTATGTAGGGGATTTCCTGTACAACAATCTGTGCAATTAACTTTACTAAAGGGTTAATAACCTCACTCAAAAATATAGCGGACGAACATAAATAAGAAAAATCTCACAGACTTATATTGATGGAATGTTCAAGTGGACCAATGGAATTCTTGTTAATTCAAACTCCATCTGTCAAAAATTCAAATGTAAACAAACCCACAAAAGGCCTTTGATCTGCGTAGGTCTCTCTCTCTTTCTCTCAATCTATCTGACGTTTGTTTTTTACTTTCACTAGACCATTTCACACATTCACCCTTTTCCAGAAAATGTACAGCATTTTTCAGGTTAGAGGTCATGTGTGAACACGACCTTTTTGAAAATACTGGTAAATTTTGCTCTGGCAATTTCCCTTAATAAGAAGTGCCCTCCACCACCCGGACTGAGCTGAGTAACTGCACAACCATGAGGACCTGCTAAAGTTATGGGAACTGGGCATTCCAAATTGGGAAAAAGGGGGATAAACAAAAAAATTAAGTTGCACATGTGGTACATTTGCCAGTAAAGGCAACCCAATGATTTTCCTGTAATTTAACTGGTTGCATGTGTGAACGAGGTTTATGTGACAGTCTTGCTGAATATTTATCTATCTAGCTAGCTGGTGGTTTGTCTTACATGAATGTCTGTATAACCATTAAACTTTTAAAACCAGGGACTAAAAACGGTTCAAGGAACGAAAACCGAAAACGAACACAATTTTTAGCAGAACGTAACCGAAAACCGGAACTAAATGATTTTCAATTGTTCCGGAGTGAAAACATTATTTTTAAATGCTGGTAACCGGTTATAACCAATTAATTTTGTTCCGATCATTTTTTCATAAAAACTTAAGGCCAAAGTGTTTATCACAGTCAATTTTTGTAACTACACCACTTCATGCTTCCTGAAAAAATGTAACTTTGAAATGAAATGTGCTTTGATCCTGAAGGAAACTGCTGCATCACACATTTCTTTGCCTAATTGCCCATTGTGGATGTCACATTCTGTGAAGACCTTTTTAACAACTATGTACAGTTACTACATATATACATGCACGTTTAATCCAGATACAAGGAAAACATTATTACATTAGTACATTTCTCAGTTGTTTCCAAGTCTTCACTGAAGTCTACAGTCTTCACCACACAGGAAAAAACATTCATTGCTTTCTTTTGCTTATTTTGGTGAGGCAAGTGGCTCATTTTGGGTTGTTTTTCCAGACCATGTTGCTTGTTTCTCTTGCGAGATCTGGCAACACTGCAATAGGTATTTCAACTACCTCTTAGTGCAGAGTACTGTCATTTTTAAAAGAACATTATTAACCGTTCCTTTATTTTGTTCTAACCGGTAACCTTTGGGAAAGGAGGCTGTGGAACTTCTGAACTGGAATGAAAAAAATAAAATTTTTGAACCAAAATAAAAAACATTTCCTTTTTATTCCCTGTTTAAAACTAGCTTAAAACTTTCAGACAAAGCTTTGTCAAGCCAACATCAAAGTTTCTTGTGACAAATTTTACTTATCTAGTTATATGCTATTCTTTTAGGAGCTCAGGTTTTCAGGACAGCTTTCTCATGCTGTTTTATCCTAAATATAAAGCATATAAACTTTAATATGTTTGATACGTTTAAATAATTGTTAGTAGATGATAAATTATATAAAATATAAACCAATGTAAGTAGTTTATATATATGCATATTTCAATAAAGCTTGGTCTGTTACAGTATGATACGTTTATGTCATTTTGCCCATTAACATCAAATAAAATGTGTTAATTTTGTCGACTAAATTATATTATAAGAGTAAAACTGACTAAAATTAATATGACATGACGAAATATATACAAAATTTAAAGGACATTTTCGTCAAAAATGATGACTAAAATAAAACTGTTTGAATATTAACACTGATCCCCTGTTAACATTTTTAAGTGAAGAAACAAATGGTTGCATTAGAGTTTTGAATTAATTCAGATTCATGAAAATAAACTGAACTCACCATGTTTGCTAATGAAGTTTAAATTAAAGTCTTAACGCTATTATTTGGGTGAATCACAAGACAAAGAAGGATAGCTAACCTTGTGAAAACAATACTTAGGAAAGGCAATTTCTGAATAAAAAGCACATTAAAATCATTGCAATATTCTTTTCACAATATTGCTTAATTTTACTTCGGGAGCTAAATAGTTTCAAATATATCACGATGAATATTCAATATATATCACCTAGTAAGCAGAAAAATCACAGTTAGTTAAGTTGGAAAAACAAATGTTACCAAATATGGGTGAAAATATATAAGTTTAAGAATATGCCATTGAAAAACCTATAATGGTTGACCACTTATCCAAATATGGAGGGCAATGACGTACAACTACCAGAATGGAAATTCTTCTCTATCTGAGCCCAGATTCCTGAAATCACTTCTGGTTTATCAGCATCCCTTCCACAGGGACCAGAACACTGTTGCCTCTGGCTGAAGTCTAACAGCAGCCCTGATGTCTCATGGAGGGTGTTAGTGTCACAATATCCAGAATCATAACAGCTCCCACCCAGAAAACATGCAAAAATCTCCTCCTCTTCCTCCTTTCTCACCTCCTTCTCTGCCTCCTCTCCCGCCTCCAGTGCACTGTTTCCTCGGATCAGGCGAAGTCGCTCCAGTTGTCTGTTCTGCATACGACCCGGAAGAAAGAAGTTGAGCGGGAAGCAGATATTCTCTGCATACCAGTGCCGTGTCACCTCCACGTAGTTCTTAGGATCGATCCATAATGTGTAGATCTGCCGGGAGAAGAGGAGAGAGTTTCATGACGTATACACCAAAACTTCCATCTTCAGTGTTTGGATTTGAGTCTCACCAGCGCGGGTAACAGTCGCTCCTCCAACAGTGAGATGAAGGCCAGCGTGTCTGCACCCTCTTTGGCCGACAGATCATAGTCTGCATTGTATTTCTGAAATCACAAAAAGAAGCTTTGTTTGGTACAAAATGCTCCTGTGACCTCATGTACACTGTGATGTGTAATGAATGATGTAAAGCAAAATGTGGTGGTGACAGAGAGGCAGGTGAGATTAATTGTGGACAAGAGTTGATCACCTGTTTCCTCAACTGGATGATGATCTGACTGGGTTGGGAGCAGCTGCCTTCCTCTCTGGTCCTGAGAGCTGGAAGTGAACCTTCAATGAAGAAATGTGCATCAGTTACTCACATTTCTTTTGTCTGAATGAGCATACAGAAGTTTTGCCATCTACAGCCATACAGTGCATCCGGAAAGTATTCACAGCGCTTCACTTTTCCCACATTTTGTTATGTTACAGCCTTATTCCAAAATGGATTAAATTCATTATTTTCCTCAAAATTCTACAAACAATACCCCATAATGACAATGTGAAAGAAGTTTGTTTGAAATCTTTGCAAATTTATTAAAAATAAAAAACGAAAAAAAAAAAAAAGAAAAAAAAAATCACATGTACATAAGTATTCACAGCCTTTGCCATGACACTCAAAATTGAGCTCAGGTGCATCCTGTTTCCACTGATCATCCTTGAGATGTTTCTACAACTTGATTGGAGTCCACCTATGGTAAATTCAGTTGATTGGACATGATTTGGAAAGGCACACACCTGTCTATATAAGGTCCCACAGTTAACAGTGCATGTCAGAGCACAAACCAAGCCATGAAGTCCAAGGAATTGTCTCTAGACCTCCGAGACAGGATTGTATCGAGGCACAGATCTGGGGAAGGGTACAGAAAAATTTCTGCAGCATTGAAGGTCCCAATGAGCACAGTGGCCTCCATCATCCGTAAATGGAAGAAGTTTGGAACCACCAGGACTCTTCTTAGAGCTGGCCGCCCGGCCAAACTGAGCGATCGGGGGAGAAGGGCCTTAGTCAGGGAGGTGACCAAGAACCCGATGGTCACTCTGACAGAGCTCCAGCGTTTCTCTGTGGAGAGAGGAGAACCTTCCAGAAGAACAACCATCTCTGCAGCACATCACCAATCAGGCCTGTATGGTAGAGTGGCCAGGCAGAAGCCACTCCTCAGTAAAAGGCACATGACAGCCCGCCTGGTGTTTGCCAAAAGGCACCTGAAGGACTCTCAGACCATGAGAAACAAAATTCTCTGGTCTGATGAAACAAAGATTGAACTCTTTGGCCTGAATGGCAAGCGTCATGTCTGGAGGAAACCAGGCACCGCTCATCACCTGGCCAATACCATCCCTACAGTGAAGCATGGTGGTGGCAGCATCATGCTGTGGGGATGTTTTTCAGTGGCAGGAACTGGGAGACTAGTCAGGATCGAGGGAAAGATGAATGCAGCAATGTACAGAGACATCCTTGATGAAAACCTGCTCCAGAGCGCTCTGGACCTCAGACTGGGGAGAAGGTTCATCTTCCAACAGGACAACGACCCTAAGCACACAGCCAAGATAACAAAGGAGTGGCTACGGGACAACTCTGTGAATGTCCTTGAGTGGCCCAGCCAGAGCCCAGACTTGAACTCGATTGAACATCTCTGGAGAGATCTGAAAATGGCTAGGCACCGACGCTCTCCTTCCAACCTGATGGAGCTTGAGAGGTCCTGCAAAGAAGAATGGGAGAAACTGCCCAAAAATAGGTGTGCCAAGCTTGTAGCATCATACTCAAAAAGACTTGAGGATGTAATTGGTGCCAAAGGTGCTTCAACAAAGTATTGAGCAAAGGCTGTGAATACTTATGTACATGTGATTTTTTTTCATTTTTTATTTTTAATAAATTTGCAAAGATTTCAAACAGACTTCTTTCACGTTGTCATTATGGGGTATTGTTTGTAGAATTTTGAGGAAAATAATGAATTTAATACATTTTGGAATAAGGCTGTAACATAACAAAATGTGGAAAAAGTGAAGCGTTGTGAATACTTTCCAGATGCACTGTACAAAGATGACCAAAAGCACAGCCCATATAAGCTAGCTGTCCATCACTGGACCTGCACAGATGGGTCAAACTTTGGAAGAACTCAGGAACTACAGTACGAGACAATGAATGACAAAAGGAGATAAACCAATGTGTGGAAAACCAGAGTGAAAGAAAGAAAAACAGGCAGACTTAAGTTATCAGCAGCACTACAGGAAAGAGGAAGTGGCCTGTGCGTTTGAACCACAGACTCTAATTGAAACGTGTGCTCAACAATCCTCTTTAACAAGTGTTCAGTGTTTGCCAAGAAACAGATCATTAAAACTGGCACTGCTTACCTGTGGGGCTCCTCCAGGGGTTGGAAATCTTGTGAATTTTGAGCGGAGCTCCAGCAAAGCGAGCATATGCCTGGAAAATTACATAAATGACATAAAAATATCCACATTTTATTACATTGGAATCAAGATGTTTAGATCCAATTTACTCTAAGGGCATTTTCAGACCTGTAGCTTGCTTGATTTGTTCCAAAACTGGCTAAAATTGTTAAAATGTTGCATTTTCTTCATGGTTCAGTTTGCTTTCACAAGGGAATATTGCGAAATGGACCAAAACTCAGTTAATACAAGTCACATGTGAGCAAATCATCACCTCATTGGTCAGAATGTTTGCATGCTGTTCCGGGATTTAGCTCATACATCGATATACCAGTTAAAATGTGTCAGCTGGTACAAAAATTAGAGTATTGTTTATGTCACGGTTATGCAAAACGTCACCGCATGGTACAAAATGCGTGTTCCATTCAGAGGTTGCGCTGCAAATAAACATTATCTGACACATCAGTGGATGCGAGTTTTAAAATTTCCGTTGTGGTTATTTTTATCTGTCATTAGTGTTATAGGTGGTTGCTTAATGGCCCTCGTCAAAAAAACCCATCCCCAAATCATGTAGTCCCGAGATATGGTTCTGGTCCTTCCTTCAGGCTACGGATTTTTTTTTTTCTCGAAAAATCATAAAATTGCAAAGATAATTCATTGGAAGCAATGATTTGAGGTATCGTTCATGTCTGTGGTACCAAAAAAACATGCAACTACACATCAAATGAATGAAAACATCACCAAACAGCAACAAAAACAATACAGCCGGACTAAACTACAACAAAACAAAACTAATAAACAGCTCCAGGCTCTTGGACAGGGTTAGGTGTTCAGGACCATATGCCTCGCTTGTTTTATGATCATGTCTGATAGAGGATCACAATTTGCAACATTCCAGCACATGCAGCTGAGAGCTGACAAATTCAACACTTCACACCTGGTGTAGAACTTCTGCACATCATTTAGCAAATTCTTTCCATTGAAAGCATTTTATACTACACCAGGCAGAATCCAAGAATGGGACTCAGGAATTACCAGCCCTGATTCTTTAAAGGAATAGTTCACCCGAAAATGAATATTCTATCATTATTTACTCACCCTCAAGTCATTCAAAATATGCTGCAAAATATTTTATTTCATAGAACATAAAAAGAGTATGCATTAAGAATCTATACAACGACCATACCACTCTAGATTAACCAATTGCACATTTGTGTAATTCCAAATATGCTTGGCCATGTTTTCTGTGAACAGAAGAATGAATGAGAACATTTCTACAACACATTACACAATGCATAATAACAGTTCAAATTAATGCACAGATAAATAAAAAAGTATATTCAATATAGGGATGCCGCAGTGTGAGTTTTTGACAGTTAGATTACAGTCTGAGAAACAAATCGCGGTTAACTGGTTTTACAATTATATGCACATTTACTTACGCAACAGCACTGATGAAAAAAATGCATATCATATAACAACTGTCTAAACTTCTAAGTGGACATATTTCTGGGGGATATGTGGATGCTAAGGGAAACCCTAAAATAAGAAAACTGATAAACACACACACACACACACACACACACACACACACACACAAAGAAGGTAATAAGAGATGCTCTAATCTAGGGCACACCACAGATAATGCGCATCTCGAGCTCAGTGATGTGCTTAAGTGTAAACAGGGTGCTTCAAAAGTGCGTAAATGTAAGATTATTGTGGGTGCGCAACATGTAGTTCACGGCATTAAACAGTTCCCTTATGACACTTGACATTGCGTTTTGCTAAAGCAAATGGGAGTGTCCTTCCACATGACCTAGTTGAAACCTCTCTACAATTACGGCAGGTTGTTTCATATGAATTAATAAGCCTGCTGTCTCACTGCGCGAATACGTGGCAAGTCCTCACAGGCGTGTCAGAGCTGGTGTTTACAATGATCGAGCACAAACTGTGGTCCGACCACACGATATGCTGGTGCTGTGTGCACAGACTGCGACACACACAGCGGGATTAACAGCTGTTATTTCCTTGTTCTGGAGAAGGACGGTGGGCTTCGGCCCATTCTAGTTCTGAGACGCTTGAATCGTGCACTCGCGACGCACCCATTCAAAATGTTAACACAGAAACAGATCTTATCTGTATCATCTCAGGACTGATGATCACACGAGGAGGCACGGTGGGGCTGCGAGGTCGAGTAGGATGAATTTGATGCCTATACATTGTGCGTGATGAGCTCCGGCCCTCGTCTCGTTTGGCAGTTCTGACTTTGGGTACGATGACGATGTCACGTCTCTCGCTGCATCAGGCGAGTGGTCAGTGGATGACGCTACCGCCCCTTCACCCATGTACTGACAAGCGCTGTCACGACTCAGAAACAATCACAGGCTATGAGACATTTCATGCAAAACGGAGCAGTACTTCATCACAACCGGCTCGCTCCCGCTCTGTCATGTGCCAGCGCCCGGTTAAAAACCTCACACCAGCTGCCTCCGTGCCACCAATGTATGTTTTTTGAATTACCTCAGTGATTGGTTATTACTAGCCAATCAGAAGCACTACTGAGCAAACACATAGGCTTGCTGCTTTGCCATATGGAAAATCTGGTCTAATGTCAACTGGGTGAAAAGCACACTTTCCCCAGCCAGTAAATCTCCTTTTTAGGAGTTCATGCGTGTGCACCTCATGAACGAGCAAGTTCTGACCATTCTTTGGTGTCTGTTTCAGTTCAAACTGAAAAAACATTACCACTGAAGCCATTTAATTTCATGTGCATTGCGGCAACTCGCCACTGTCTGGCTGTTCTAGCACCATGGACAGAGGCAGCCTTCTACCAACAGGGTGTTATGCTGGGTCAAGTTTTCAGGAAAAAAGTGCTGACCACAAATGCATCCAACACAGTTTGGGGCGCAGTGTGTAATGGACGCCCGACTTTCAAAACCTGGAAACAGGTGCGAATCGGCTGTGACATTTCAACCACCTAGAGCTAATGGCTATCTTTCTAGCTTTGAGAGCTTTTCATTCCGATATTTTGAATCACCACATTGATTGATTCGGACAATGTAACAGTAGTGCCGTATAAATGTCTCCATGACGCACTGGCACAAGTATGGCCGGCGAAACACAAGAATGCACTTCGCCCAGTGTACCTCCTCCATTGCGTCACCAGCAAAGGAATTTCTGGAGATGGTAGAAATACTGGACGGGCCTCCATGGGAAGTACCGCTGAGGAGGGATTAGGGTTGCAAAGGGGCGGAAAATTTCCAGTAAATTTCCGGAAACTTTCCAGAAACTTTCCATGGGAAGTTAAGCTGGGGAATTTTGGAAATATTAGAAAAAACTTTGGGCACTTGGCTATATTCTGCTGAATCTTTGTGGCATTCTTAACATAGGTCTTTGCACAGCATTTGCAAATGTACACAGCCTTTCCTTCTACATTGGCTGAGGTGAAATGTATCCACACATCAGATGGCGCACGTGGCATTGTTCTGTAGAATAATATTAGAAAAAAAGCTTGTAAAAAACACTAATGCAATGCCATGCACAGATATATAAACAGTTAGCTAAACAATTGGAATATTCTGAAATGGTAAAAATATTTTACAATTGATGCTGGACAAATGAATAGAAATAGGCTAGATGAATAGATGAACACTCCTCAATCAGCATGCTAAATCAAACTATAACCTACGTTCTTGTATGATAACAGAAAACTGGCTAGCAGAAGGCAGAAGAAACAACATCACAGTTGAGCTAGCTAGCACCATGATAGCTAGCCTCTTAAATTGTCAATGAAATGGTGTTAGCTAGCAATATCATCAAAACTTACTTGACTGGATGTAGTCCTTGGGCTCAAATGCAGTAGTGTGGCTTCAATAGTCCTGCTGTAGTAAGTAGCCTGCAGTAAGTAGTGTGCTGTGTGCACGTGACTGAGGAATGCGCAGGGTAGAAATTCAACTGAATTTGCATTAAATCTGGTTGTTTTAACCAAGATTATGCTGCAAGATGTTTGTTTTTTTTCCAACTACATTTAAGTTCCCTGTTATAGGCTAACTTGCAGTTGTGCAAATTTCCAGTTTATTTCCATTAATTCCCATATATTCCCGTTAATTCCCATATATTCCCATGGAAAGATTCCAACTTTGAAAATTCCCGGAATTTTGCAACCCTAGGAGGGATCTCCTCTTTCAGGTGCAAGGCACAATCTGACATCCCCAGCCCAAGCTGTGGAACCTGCATGTGTGACCCGTGAACGGACTGATGCATTCAGTCATGAACACCATTTTACATGCCAGAGCGCCACCCATGAGACGCCTCTACGCACCAAAATGGAATGTGTTCGCTGATTGGTGTTTTTCACATGGCAAAGACCCAATAAACTTCCCCATACATGAAATTCTCATATTTCTTCAAGAGCGATTAGATGCAGGACTCACTCCATCAATGCTCAAAGTTTATGTGGCGACTATGTCTGCGTATCACGTACATGAAGCTGGCGCCACTATAGGCAATCATGATTTAATCATAAAGTTCCTTAGAGGAGCAAGACGATTAAATCCACCTCGACCGGCTACAGTCCCGACTTGGGACCTAACTTTGGTCCCAAAAGCACTTGCAGGGCCCCCTTCGAGCCTTTGGACTCTGTTGATTTGCGCATGCTCTCTATTACGACCGCACTACTGCCAGCTCTGGCCTCAGTAAAACGTGGGGGAATGTGCCCCCCATCTCCCCCAATTCTATGCCAGTGCACAGCAGTATGGTTGCAGATGAAGGACATTTATTGTTTTCCCACTGTAAGCTTGCGAAAGTCTTCCCTCTCATGAGAGTCGTCATACTCCATCAGCATTTGTTGTTTTGTTGGACATCATTTTTATAAAGTAATACACATGGAGGAAATGAGTGTTAACAAACGTTCTTCTTTTTTTAATTTATTTTTTTATACTTTATTCTTTTTACGTGTCACTAGTCCTGCAAAACCTCACTGGTGTGATGATAATAATGCTGTCACTGGTGTGTGATAATGCCAGTAGTTCTCTCACTGGCTACAAATGTGCTGGCATGGTCAACTGCGCAAAAGAAAGATCGCAGGACATTTCAAGAAAATATGACATAAATATGGCACTGTTTGTTGTTGTTGTTAAAAAACAAATATATATACTGTACACCATAATATTTTCTTAACTTAATAATAAATTATTATTGGGTTCCAAAAAATAATGTAACAAGTGGGCTGAGATGCTATCACAAAGTGGGCAAAAACAGGTTCAAAGTGAACAGAAACAATGTGAAGATGATGTGAATCTGTTTTTTAAATCTCAATCTAATTTGAATATGCTTCTATTGGCAGTAGAGCATGTTTGCCCAGGACTTTATTTTGGTCAAAAGAAAACATTTACTTGGGCTTTTTCATGCTAATAATCATGTGTTCCATTCCGCGTATTCAAACTGGCACGTCATGTTCATTTATGACACAAGCAAGAACCAATTTTTTTGCTTCTTTTGGCGTGAATTAATTTCTTCAGAAGACATTGCGTATCAGTCTCTTTCTTTCTTTTTCTTTTTTTTTTTTTTTTTTTTTTGTCTTTTAGGAGCTTTACAGCCTTCAAAATGTCTGAATAAAGAGCCGAATATTGAGGTTCAGAGATTTTCTCCTTTATCTGGTTGCAGTCGAGTAGTGAGCTGAAGCGTCATTAATGGCATCAAAGGCTGACATAATAGCCTCAGATTTATT
Source organism: Myxocyprinus asiaticus (assembly GCF_019703515.2). Taxonomy (NCBI): domain Eukaryota; kingdom Metazoa; phylum Chordata; class Actinopteri; order Cypriniformes; family Catostomidae; genus Myxocyprinus; species Myxocyprinus asiaticus. The sequence goes on along the minus strand of NC_059358.1, from coordinate 8,817,819 downwards.
ACTAAATTGATTCCTACAGAATCTTAAATTGTGGCTCGTAAAGTGGAGAGGATCAAGTTTGGAAATCAATCTTTCATATTAGAACCACTCAGTACGGTACAATACAAACATCAGGAGGGAAACTACAGCTGGCTGACATCCACTTTGCCAACTTAGAATTTACAGTTCATACAGTTAAAACAGTTCATCAGACTCCTGCTGTACACATGAACACTGAAATTAGGCCACAGATGACAGAATGGCTGCTCTTGAAAGCGCACATGGTAATAATTAGTTTGGGCCATTCATAAGAACGTTAAATAGAGTGGGGCAGTTGATGATTGGGCAGTCCTGATTTTATGCCCCTCCCCTACCCTGCTGTGAAACCAATCACTGCTCTGTCGTTCAGGAAAAGAGTACCGAAGCACCTTAACAAAGCAGCTACATCAGGGGATTCATTGATCAATAAACAAATGCTAGTGCTAATGATTTTGTTGAATAGTAGCATTTCATTGTTTCTCTCACCAGAGCACTTATATCAACATTGTAAGGTGCACCAAGTCATTTTTTCACTTCAAAAATGTTTTACACCAAAATAAATTAATAGTACTTTTGACTAGAGGTTGCCCAATATATCGGTTTTACCGATTAATCGGTGCAGAAAGTTTTGGAACTATCGGTTATATAGTTTTTTATTATTAATATTGCTCTGTGTTCCTCTGTGGCTTGCACTGGAGACGTTACAACGGCTTGGTTCTACAGAATAACAACAGCCTCTAGAGGTAAAATAAAAACAATCACTGACAACTCATGGATTTGATGTATCTAAATCTGTCATCATTGATGATATTCATTCATATTTTTATCCTCACTTTAATGCATATTTAATTTAGATTACATTGATTTGATTATTTCAAATGTGATTAGCATATTTAGTTATTTTGAAATAGATCAAGTGTTCTAAATTACATCAAGTATATATATATATATATATATATATATATATATATATATATATATATATATATATATATATATATACACACACATACAGTTGTGCTCAAAAGTTTGCATAACCTGGCAGAAATTGTGAAATTTTGATATTGATTTTGAAAAAAATATTTTATGTGAAGACAGTGATCATATGAAGCCATTTATTTTCACATAGTTGTTTTGCTCCTTTTGAAATCATAATGATAACAGAAATCACCCAAATGGCCCTGATCAAAAGTTGACATACCCTTGAATGTTTGGCCTTTTTACAGACACACAAGGTGACACACACAGGTTTAAATGGCAATTAAAGGTTAATTTCCCACACCTGTGGCTTTTTAAATTGCAATTAGAGTCTGTGTTTAAATAGTCAATGAGTTTGTTAGCTCTCACGTGGATGCATTGAGCAGGCTAGATACTGAGCCATGGGGAGCAGAAAAGAACTGTCAAAAGACCAGCATAACAAGGTAATGGAACTTTATAAAGATGGAAAAGGATATAAAAAGATATCCAAAGCCTTGAAAATGCCAGTCAGTACTGTTCAATCACTTAAGAAGTGGAAAATTTGGGGATCTCTTGATACCAAGCCAAGGTCAGGTAGACCAAGAAAGATTTCAGCCACAACTGCCAGAAGAATTGTTCAGGATACAAAGAAAAACCCACAGGTAACCTCAGGAGAAATACAGGCTGCTCTGGAAAAAGATGGTGTGGCATCCATGTGAGAGCTAACAAACTCATTGACTATTTATACACAGACTCTAATTGCAATTTAAAAAGCCACAGGTGTGGGAAATTAACCTTTAATTGCCATTTAAACCTGTGTGTGTCACCTTGTGTGTCTGTAACAAGGCCAAACATTCAAGGGTATGTAAACTTTTGATCAGAATAAATCAAAACTGTGTTATATTTGAGCATCTTCAAAGTAGTCACCCTTTGCCTAGAATTTGCAGACATGTACTCTTGACATTTTCTCAACCAACTTCTTGAGGTATCACCCTGGGATGCTTTTTAAACAGTATTGAAGGAGTTCCCATCTATGTTGGGCACTTATTGGCTGCTTTTCTTTATTATTTGGTCCAAGTCATCAATTTCAAAAACTTTTTTTTTTTTTAATTAAATTTTAGTTTTATAATGAAAAATTAATATGGTGGCACAATTATATTTTTGTCTACAAAACTAAATTTCAAACATTTAAGCATTTGAATTCAGATCAAAAGATTTTTAAGATCATGAGAAACATTTCAGTCAAGTGTTTCAAAACTTTTGACTGGTAGTGTATATGTATGTGTGTGTGTATATATATATATATATATATATATATATATATATATATATATATATATATATATATATATATATACACACACACACACACACACACACACACACAGGCAGCCAAAAGTTTGGAATAATGTATAGATTTTGCTCTTATGGAAAGAAATTGGTACTTTTATTCACCAAAGTGGCATTCAACTGATCACAATGTATAGTCAGGACATTAATGACGTGAAAAATTACTATTACAATTTGAATTTTTTTTTCAGAACTTCTTAAACTACATCAAAGGCTTCTCATCAAAAAATGCAGCAATGACAGCTTTGCAGATCCTTGGCATTCTAGCTGTCAGTTTGTCCAAATACTCAGGTGACATTTTACCCGACGCTTCCTGTAGCACTTGTCATAGATGTGGCTGTCTTGTCGGGCACTTCTCACACACCTTACAGTCTAGCTGATCCCACAAAAGCTCAATGGGGTTAAAATCCATAACACTCTTTTCCAATTATCTGTTGTCCAATGTCTGTGTTTCTTTGTCCACTCTAACCTTTTCTTTTGGTTTTTCTGTTTCAAAAGTGGCTTTTTCTTTGCAATTCTTCCCATAAAGTCTGCACCCCTGAGTCTTCTCTTTACTGTTGTACATGAAACTGGTGTTGAGCAGGTAGAATTCAATGAAGCTGTCAGCTGAGGACATGTGAGGCGTCTATTTCTCAAACTAGAGACCCTGATGTACTTATCCTCTTGTTTAGTTGTACATCTGGCCTTCCACATCTCTTTCTGTCCTTGTTAGAGCCAGTTGTCCTTTGTCTTTGAAGACTGTAGTGTACACCTTTGTATGAAATCTTCAGTTTTTTAGCAATTTCGAGCATTGTATAGCCTTCATTCCTCAAAACAATGATTGACTGACGAGTTTCTAGAGAAAGCGGTTTCTTTTTTGCCATTATTGACCAAATATTGACCTTAAGACATGCCAGTCTATTGCATACTGTGGCAACTCAAAAATAAACACAATGAACCAAATAGCTTTCAGCTGTGTTTGATATAATGGCAAGTGATTTTCTAGTACCAAATTAGCAATTTAGCATGATTACTAAAGGAAAAGGTGTTGGAGTGATGGTTGCTGGAAATGGGGCCTGTCTAGATTTGATCAGAAATTAATTTTTTCAAATAGTGATGGTGCTGTTTTTTACATCAGTAATGGCCTGACTACACTTTGTGATCAGTTGAATGCTACTTTGGTGAATTAAAGTACCAATTTCCTTCCGAAACAGCAATATCTGTACATTATTCCAAACTTTTGGCAGCCAGTGTATATATAGTATATACTGTATATACATACACATACACATATATTAGGGCTGTCAATTGATTAACATTTTTAATCCAATTAATTACATGATGATCAAATAATCGAATAAATCGCATATGTCATTATTTGCTAAGAAAGGCAACCAAATAAAGATAATACATATAAATAATGCATAATTCAAATTTTTATAAATATAATATTTAGGGCCTACAACAAATATACCTGTATAATACGGATTGAAATTCAGTTTGAAATAAATTGCATTATTGTAGCAGATGAATATAGCATTGATTAGACAATACAAAATGTGTTTTAAGAACTCAATATATTGTGTTTTAATCTCATTTCACTGAACAAGCCTACAGTTGACAGCAATCTGTTATGCATGGAGTTCGTCAATGTGTTCAGTTCTCACAGTACGCGTTCTTGTGTTCCATCTGCGCTATTTTTAATTGTCGCTCTATGTACATTTTCAAACTTTCCACTTCTTTTAACTTCACACGGCATCCTAAAAATGTGGTGTTTAATGACGTGAATATCAGTAAGATGCACCAAACACATTCTGTCTGAGGCACGAACATGTACAGCACATAGAGCAACAATTAAAAATAGCACAGACAGAATGCAAGAATGCATACTGTGAGAACTGAATGCCCATTGTGTAAAGGGGCCTCTGTTTGTTCCTTGCAGGCAGCAGATGCTTAACCCCAACCAAACCCTAATCCTCTTCTTTCTTCTTTGTTCCCTAGCTGGCGACATGCCGGGGTTGCATCCGGAGTCCGTACACTGCTGTGGGTGCCGCTGGACTTCGACAAGCCTGGAAAGGCATTATGAATGAGGTTCGATCTATGGCAATGGCCTTGGCATCATAAACCCCTATGACGCCAAGGCCATTGCCATAGATTCACTGGTGTTTCAAGTCTTCTTCGATTTGGCACAGATCTTTGCACCCTCCAATCCGTTAGTCATTGACACCAGAGAAGCTGATATGGTATCTGGTTGGTGTTCATTCGGCAGACATGTGAGTGGTGGTGGTGGCGTAGTGGGCTAAAGCACATAACTGGTAATCAGAAGGTTGCTGGTTCAATCCCCACAGCCATCACCATTGTGTCCTTGAGCAAGGCACTAAACTCCAGGTTGCTCCAGGGGGATTGTCCCTGTAACAAGTGCACTGTAAGACGCTTTGGATAAAAGCGTCTGCCAAATGCATAAATGTAAAATGTAAATGTAAACCACCTCAGCCGTCTTGACTGGATCGCCTCTTTAATCGTCAGTTGTTTATCACATCTTATATGGATGGACTCGTTTCGAAGTCTGTCCCAAAGGGAAACTCCCAGGATCTGCCGCAGGCATCGCATTTGGAAGACCTCAAGTTTGTTTAGATTGGACTTGAGCAGGGTCCACGTTTCGGAGCCATATAGAAGAATTGGCAGGATCAGTGTCCGGAAAAAGCATATTTTATTCTTGATGGAGATATGGTTCTTTTTCCATAGGCACCACTTGAGCGACGCGAATGCCACTGTTGCCTGGCCAATTCTACTATGGACTTCGGCGGCAGATGCCACTTTCCTCTCCTGGAATAGGAATCCCAAGAATTTGAATTCTGGCACTTGGTGAACGTTGGCCCGTGATCCAGCCGTTGTCAGTTTTGTCTGGATTCATCTTCAGACCGTATGGTTGAGCAATCTGGGCGATATCGTAGAGGATGTCGTTGGCCTCGGTGTCCGTGTCTGCAAATATGGCATTGTCATCAGCGAACATCAAATCGGTCACAAAGTTGTTGTCATCATACTGGACTCCTTGTTTATCTTCGAATGCTTTTCTCATGATGGCATCGATCACTGTATTGAACAGCTGAGGCAAGGCAACATTTCCTTGGCGGACTTCGGTTTGGGCAATAAATTCTTCGGATAGTTCGCTGCAGATCTGCACGCTGCTGGACGAGCCATTGTATGAAGTTTGAAGGAGTTGGATGATATTCCGTGGAACGTGTTCAGCCACCAACGTCCTCCACAGGACTGGCCAAAGGACACAGTCGTACGCTGACCTTCAATAAAGATGATGATCATCTTTACAACATAAGATTCTATCTTCCATCAACTGACGAATAGAGAAGATTTGATCGCAGCAGCCCCAATTTGGCTTGTTCTTCTCGGCTTGTCTGCTCACAATATTTCTTCAGCCTGGATTGAACGATCTTCATGAACACCTTGCCGATAATGGAGAGCAGACTGATCCCACGGTAGTTCTTGCATTCCCGACTGTCGCCTTTCTTCAGAATTGGCACAATAATGGCTTCTTCCACGTTGATGGCGTTCTGAGCACCAAATCAGTTGTAGGAGCATGTGAAGCCGATTTAACAAGATGTCTCCTCTGGCTTTAATCGCTTCGGCGGTGACTTGGTCCACTCCAGGAGCCTTTCCATTTTTCAGCGATTTTAAGGCGGTTCTCAATTCGTCAACACCCTAATCCTAACCACATGGAGCCTGTAATGCTGAGTACCCTGCCAGGAACAACCTGAGGCACCTTGAATCTTGAATTGTATGTTAGGAAAATGTGTACTTTTATTATGGTATTTACGTACACATGAGGGTGGATGATTAACTGCATTAATTTTGAAATGTGTTATTTTTTATATAATTAACTGCACTTAATTGTGTGTTAAATCGACAGCCCTAATATATAAAACACAAAACCCTTCATCTGGTGAATATATAGGCAATAAAAGCTTAATTTGGTTATAATTTACATATAGCACAGACATTACAAAATAAGAATCCCCTGTGTTTTTAGGGCTTGTCTGGTTATTATATTATATGCATATGCAAAATGATGTAAACTCACACTGGACTCTAGTTACATATGTGGCTTAGCAAAAGCCATTTTTCCAGTGAAATATAAACAAACAAAAAACTACTTAGTACGTGCTGAAATTAAGCAAATTATTGTTAAAGGTAAAAGGGATAGTTAACCCAAAAATTCAAATTCTGTTATCATTTAATTACCCTCATGTTGTTCTAAACATGAAAAAACATGTTTGTCTCAGTCACCATTCACTTTCATTGCATCTTTCATTGCAATTTCATTGCATCTTTTGTGTTCTACGGAAGAAGGAATGTCGTAAGAGTTTGGATCAACAATAGAGTGAGTAAATTATGATAGAATTGATATTTTTGGGTGAACTATCCCTTTAAAGATTGGAGCATGTAAAATAAAACAAACAGAGCAATGTTTTGTGGCTCTACGACGAGGACAAAGTTTACATTTTGCAGGGAAATCAATTTACAAATGGCTTATTTATAGTTGTCTCTGCTTATTGAGCTGCAACAATCTCTGACAGATCAACTATTGAAATATTTTACAACAGTTTGATTGAGGCCTGAGGATGCTTGGAGATTTGCTCTTCCACTACCAAAAACAATGAATGAAAAAAAATTTGATCTCTTGGTGCAGTGAGATAATCTGGAAAATTCTGAATAAACTTCACATTTACAAACCATCAGAAAGAGGGAGCAAAACACACTTGAGGTTTTCAAACCTCCCGCATTAGGTGCAGACGACTGTAACACACAGGCATCAACCTAACCGCTACAGTGCTGGAAAAATCTCACCACACTCAGAGTGTCCAAAACACACAGCTCTGATGTAACATAATTACTTTAACATGCCATTTCAGCAACAGTCATCCTGGTTTTGCCCAGATACAACCTTTGCTGACTGGCTGCTGAAGGGAGATGAGATTGATGCAGTGTGACAGTGGTTTTGTGGTTTACAGACAGTAGCACAGACAGGGATGCCCTGGTGTGACCAAACTGCAGTGGAAAAATTAGAAAAGTGGAGGAAATATATTCCACATGATGATTTATGCAACACAAAAATTCTATGGATAAGAACTTTGGTTTGGGAATCTAATAGAGATATTAAATCACAAGAGCTTAAATAGGGATGTGAATCGTAAGGCATGTAACATTTCTGGTTCTTTAAAGGAATAGTTCACCCAAAAATGAAAATGTTCTCATTATTTACTTACCCTAATGCCATCCCAGATGTGTATGACTTTCTTCTTTTAGAAGAATATCTCAGCTTTGTAGGTCTACACAATACAAGTGAATGGTGGCCAGAACTTTGAAGCTCCAAAAAGCTCATAAAGGCAGCATAAAAGTAATCCATACGACTCCAGTAATTATATGCATGTCTTCAGAAGCGATATAATAGGTGAGGGTGAGAAACAGATCACTTAACATTTTTCTTCTTGTGTTGTTGTCCACTTTCACTTTCTTCATCTTTTGTTTTAGGCAATTCGTATCTTTGTGCATATTGCCACCAACTGGGCAGGGAAAAGTATTTATAAACTCATCAAAAAAAGAAACGTCCCTTTTTCAGGACACAGTTTATTTTAGCACTGTTAATTATATTTTAAAGATAATTTTGTACAAATCCATATAACTTTACAGATCTTTATTGTAAAGGGTTTAAACAATGTTTTCCATGCTTGTTCAATGAACCATAAACAATTAATGAACATGCACCTGTAGAATGGTCATTAAGACACTAACAGCTTACAGACGGTAGGCAATTAAGGTTACAGTTATAAAAACTTAGGACACTAAAGAGAACACCAAAAGAAAGATGCCCAGGGTCCCTGCTCATCTGCGTGAACGTGCCTTAGGCATGCTACATGGAGGAATGAGGACTGCAGATGTGGCCAGGGCAATAAATTGCAATGTTCGTACTGTGAGACGCCTAAGACAGCGCTACAGGGAGACAGGAAGGACATCTGATCGTCCTCGCAGTGGCAGACCACGTGTAACAACACCTGCAGAGGATCGGTACATCTGAATATCACACCTGCGGGACAGGTACAGGATGGCAACAACAACTGCCTGAGTAACACCAGGAACGCACAATCCCTCCATCAGTGCTCAGACTGTCCGCAATAGGCTGAGAGAGGCTGGACTGAGGGCTTGTAGGCCTGTTGTAAGGCAGGTCCTTACCAGACATCTCCAGCAACAATGTCTCCTATGGGCACAAACTCACCTTCGCTGAACCAGACGGGACTGGCAAAAAGTGCTCTTCACTGACGAGTCACGGTTTTGTCTCACCAGGGGTGATGGCTGGACTCGCGTTTATCGTCGAAGGAATGCGCGTTACACCGAGGCCTGTACTCTGGAACGGGATCGATTTGGAGGTGGAGGGTCCATCATGGTCTGGGGCGGTGTGTCACAGCATCATCGGACTGAGCTTGTTGTCACTGCAGGCAATCTCAATGCTGTGCATTACAGGGAAGACATCCACCTCCCTCTTGTGGTACCCTTCCTGCAGGCTCATCCTGACATGACCCTCCAGCATGATAATGCCACCAGACATACTGCTCGTTCTGTGCGTGATTTCCTGCAAGACAGGAATGTCAGTGTTCTGCCATGGCCAGCAAAGAGCCTGGATCTCAATCCCATTAAGCACGCCTGGTACTCATTGGATCGGAGGGTGAAGGCTAGGGCCATTTCCCCAGAAATGTCCGGGAACTTGCAAGTGCCTTGATGGAAGAGTGGGGTAACATCTCACAGTAAGAACTGGCAAATCTGGTGCAGTCCATGAGGAGGAGATGCACTGCAGTACTTAATGCAGCAGGTGGCCACACCAGATACTGACTTTTACTTTTGTTCATGGACACGTCATTCCATTTCTATTAGTCACATGTCTGTTAAACACATTCAGTTTAAGTCTTAGTTGTTGAATCTTTTTATGTTCATACAAATATTTACACGTTAAGTTGAAAGTGAGAGGACGTTTCTTTTCTTGCTGGGTTTAGTAAAAAAGGACTTAAATATTGATCTGTTTCCTATCATATCACTTCTGAAGACATAGATTTAACCACTGGAATCATATGGATTACTTTTATGCTGACTTTGTGCTTTTTGGAGCTTTAAAGTTCTGGTCATCATACACTTGCATTGTATGGACCTACAGAGCTGAAATATTCTTCTAAAAATTGTAATGTGTTCTGCAGAAAAAAAGTAAGTCATACACATGGCATTAGTAAATGATGAGAGAATTTTTATTTTTGGTTGAACTATTCCTTTAACGATTATTTTAGTACTTCTGAGGGTAACGGGAGCCAACTGGTACGCACTAGGGGCGCTGACGCTAGGGGCTGTAGCCTTTAGCCTCCTTGTTAGTGATGCTGGCTGATGCCGGTTCGAATCCCGCTCGGAGAGGGAATGTGAAAAATCAGGGAAAATGTTGTTTTAGCGGCATCATTCACTCATAACTAATACTCTAAGATAGGTTATTCAAAAGTCAAAATAAACATAGAAAAGGCCAAATAATCAGTTATTTATGTAAAGAGGAGTTAAACTGAAAGATAATAATATTTGTCATAATCAGACTCATGGTAATACCATGGTATTCTTTGAAGTACCAGGTAGAACACTGTAACACGAATAACAGCACACGAATATGGAAGTCATTCAGTACTATATCAAAGTACCATGGTACTGCTACAGTACTTTTCTGTAAGGGATCCGCTCAGATTGACGGTCTCGAAACAAATCTCACATGGATACAACACAATCCATGCAAACCTCCAGATTACATGAGCCAGTAATGAAAACTCACCAGCACGATCAGACAGTCCGTGTTCACTGACGGTAAACCCAAACCTGCCTTCCAGCAAAACAGCTCACAGGGCGCCGCCATCTTCACAACTCAGCACCTCTGACCCGGAACTGACGCTGCCGCAAATACAAGTCCCAACAACTCTATGTAAAATCATCTGCAATATATTTTATAATATTATGTTTTTTAAATTATTATTTTAGATTTATGTGTCGTACTTATATATATATATAACGTATATGCTCATATATTATTTAATAATATATTATAATAATATTTATTATAACGTATATAATAAAACCATAACCCTAACTGCAAGCAAAGCGTGCCGTTTTTCTCATTTACTTTTCGAAATATATAGCCTATGGAAAGTGCCTCTGACATTTTGGTAGGCCTGTTGGCATTTTGCATTTTATCACTTGTAGGAGGATGGTCCATTGCAAACCTTACAGAACTTTACCACAGTAACCATATTTTTACCACAATACATTGGCTACTACAGTTAATGTTCCCACTGTAAATTAGTAGTACATTAATATGGAATTTGCTATCAGTGTAAGAATCCTACACGATCTTTCAGTCATTTTAATTTCTTCTTTGATGAAAATGGATAGCTGATACCAAATTACTACAGGTTTATTGTAATAATAATTTTGATAAATTTGATTATTTGTAAGTTAATTCTTAGTGTTGAAATGTGTCGTGTTTTAGTAACCAGAAAAAGAAAGGTTCTCAAGACAAACTTTGACAAAGAATTTCCTGAACGTTTACAAAAATGTACAGGTATGTAGCTTGAATAATTACAGGGACAGTTCACTTAAAAATGAAAATACTCTCATCATTTATGCTCACCCTCATGACATGTGTATGACTTTCTTTGTTCTGCTGAACACAAACAAAGATTTTTAGAAGAATATTTCAGCTCTGTAAGTCCATCCGATGCAAGTAATTTGTGGCCAGAACTTTGAAGCTAAAAAAAAAAAAAAAAAAAACACATATAAAGGCGGCATAAAAGTAATCCATACGACTCCAGTGGTTAAATCCATGTGTTCAAAAGCAATATGATAGGTGTGGGTGAGAAACAGATACATTTTGAAATCCACTTTTTACTATAAATTCTCCTCCCTGCCCAGTAGGTGGCGATGGCCAAAGAATGTGAATTGCCAAAATCAAAAGAAGAACACTTAGGAGAGAAGAGCGCTTAAGATTGCTGTTTGAAAGTGGAGATTTATAGTAAAAAAAAAAAAAAGACTTTATTGATCTGTTTCTCACCCACACCTATCATATCGCTTCTGAAGACATGGATTTAACCACTGGAATCATATGGATTAATTCTATGTACTTTTTTGAGTTTCAAAGTTTTGGAGCCTCTTGATTTGCATTGTGAGGACCTACAGAGCTGAGATATTCTTTTAAAAATATTTGTGTGAGTTCAGCAGAAAAAAGAAAGTCATACGCATCTGGGATGGCATGAGGGTGAGTAAATGATATGAGAATTTTCAGTTTTGGGTGAACTTTAATTATCTATATACACAATAGATAGAGAGAGAGAGAGACAGAGACAGACAGACAGACAGACAGACAGACAGACAGACTAGATTAGTCAGGTGGATGCAGCTTGAAAGCTCTTGGAGGAATTAGTCAGAAATTCTGATCTCTTTTAAAAAACAACCTATCCCAAGTTTGTATAATACAGTTAGGCAGAACAGCAGAACACAATCCTCCATCACTGTAGCAACAGAACTATAACATGTCTGTATATAAAAACATATTTTCTAAATAAGATCATACTTACTGTGTGTGTATGTCTGTGTTAGTGAGGAGAGAGGGGGTGAGATCAGCTACATGTGTTGCAACTCTCCAACACAAGCAGGCGCCAAGAATTCATGAGGCTAAACTAGGAGCACACATGATGACATCATCTTCAGACTCCCACGAGACACAGAGAGTCCAGCACATTCCTGTTCAGGACATGAGCACCCGTCCCGTCCCCTGTGTGAACTCCAGTTTGTAGAGCGATTTTTCAAGTCCTCATCTCTCTCTTTGCAGCACATCTTCTCAATTGATGGCCTATAATAAATCACATATGTAACCACTTTGTGTGTTCTCCTTTAAGATAATTGAGTTTCATAGAGGACAAAGACCATGTGAAACATATGAAGCATAGCAGAATCTTTGAAGCTCTCCAGAATGGAGCTGTCCTTCAGGACATGGTGATGTTGTTGACAATGTGCTTTGGGCATCACTGGAACATTCAGATTTCAAATTGTTCCACTAACAGGCTAAAGCATTTCACTGTGTTTACTTTACCACAAGAGCTTAGAGTATGATTTTAGTATTTAAATATTTAAAAGCACCAGATACCAACTCTTACCACTGGACTGTTTGTAAAAATGTCAAACACAAAGATTGGGAAATACACTAAAACGATTGAGCAATTTTACTTTAAAGGGATAGATGAAATTTCTGTGATCATTTCTTCACCATCATGTTTTTTCAAACATGTATTACTTTCTTTCTTCCATGGAATATGAAGATGTTATTTAGCAGAATGCTACTCTATTCCATGCAATGACAGTGAATGGTGTCCACAGATGTAAAGCAAGATTTTCAGTGAAAAATGACTTAAATACTCTTAATGTCTGTTCCTCACATTAAGTCATCATATTGGCTTCAGAACACTTGAAATATAGCACACAGGTCTTATGGACTACATTTATGGTGCTTTGTTGTCCTTTTTGACACTTTGATAGCATGGAAAAGAACAGCTTGGAAATTCTGGAAATCTCCTTTCCTGTGTTCCACAGAAGAAAGAGAGCCATACAGGTTGAACAAGGTAAGATGACTTCCCAGAACAAGACCTGAGGGTGGCATAATGTACTTCAGTGAAACCCTGTGGAAAAACAAAACGAGGTGTTTAACAACCTAAATTTCAGACACAGACAAACACTCAGACCTCAATATAATATCACAGTCCTAATGTGTTGGAAAATAGCAATTAATTCATTTTTAGGGGCACCTTTATATGCTTGCCCTTTTAGGGTTAAAAAGTTAGATCACCCAAAAATTTAAATTTGGTAATTTACCTACCCTGATATCGTTCCGAACCTGTCTGACTTTATTCTGTGGAACACAAAAGGAAATGTTAGGCAGAATTCACTTTCATTGTATGGGAAAAAGGATGAAAGGCTAACATTTTGCCTAATAACTACTATTGGGTTCCACAGAAGAATGAAAGTCATATACTGTAGGTTTGATGAGTAAATTATGACAGAACTTTTATATCTGAAAGAACTATCCCTTTAAGTTCATGCTTCAGAGCAAACTCATGATTCAACCTGGTGGCAACATGTAAGAGTATCTGTCTTATTTATCTGAGTGAATATTTAAGAATTATGCTAGCATACATCTCCTGTGACAGACAGATGTGGTTGTGGCTGTTAAATTGATCAGGAGGAGAAAGATGCCCCCTGCTGCAGCTTGAGGAAACACACATCTGATGTCACGGGTGATGTCATCCTACAGATTCATTTCAGCTGGAGCAATGGTGAGATGTGACATTTATAGTGAGAAGTCATGACCATGAATCTAAAAGCCAAGCCAGCAGGAGATGAGTTTTAAAAAAGGTTTTACCAGGCAGTGACTCCATACCGCCATAACCCATTTTCAACAAACAATAGTCTCTTTGGACCCACCAAAATGTTTTTGGATATTAGTTGGTTTTCTCTCAATGTCATTATACTGTTTGGAGCAAATAATTTTGTAAGATTTATTTTCCCTTTCCCCCTCATTCTATTTCTTATTTGTTAATGGTGTAATTTATTAGAAATGTTTCACTCTAGATATAAATGAATAAAACTAAATTACTGATTAAATACATTTTTAAAAATTAGAAAATACATTTTCAGTAAATAATAAAAATTACGGAACATGTATAATTGTACTAGTTAAGGAATTCACGTAGTTGAGACACAAGAAGTAAAAGGGAATACAAAAAAAGCAGCTGCTACATCAAACTAGAGCAATGTTGAGATACAGCAGAATTTGAGAGCTACAAAAGTGTCAATGAAAAACATAACATTAATCAACTAAAATCATGCTCACAGGGGTTCAAGATAGTGTGATGTTACAAACCTAATAGTAATGGATAGATATCACTGTGTACCAGAACAAAGGTCAATTCTCAGCCTGAGCAAGAAATACATTTGGACCTCTAAACCCCTGATAATACCAAACAGCTGCATACTGTATGTTATAGTGTTCATTCTGTTAATGCTTTTTATATTTTCTAATAATTCCATTTCTCTCTTCAAACTGTATCAGATTAATAATCCAAGGTATTTAGGAATTTACAGAACTAATTCAGATCAACACTTTTGAAAGCTGTCAGTTCTTTTTCATTCACTTTCATAAAGAATATGTAAAAAAAAAAAAAAAATCAATAAAATAAAATAAAAAATCAAAGGCTCAAATGTTGCCCTTTCATTTCTCAGGAAACTTAATGGAGTTCTGTGTTAAGTTTAATTTAAGTGTCAGCTTTGTCTCAAAATTCCTTAAGAGAAACGAAGAGAACATAGCTATAAAATTGATTAATTCTGGTAATTTGGTCTTGGATAAACTGGATGAGAAATGTTTGAGTTCATATGAAAATATTTGATGCTGACTCTGTATCTTGGCAAATCTGAGCACAGTGTGAGGTTCTGTTTAGATCTCTTTTGAAAATGTAGAGGAGACACGTGAGATTACGGGGGTCTTTTTTCTCAGCAGATAAATCTGAGAAGCAGGACACTTCAAATAAGATAGATCCCATTCGTGATTTTTCTTGACTATGGGGTGGTTTTTAAAAGTTATTTTCTTTGTCTCTCCTTTAGAAAATGAGGCCCAAGAACTCCACCCCCCTATGTGCAGTACCTGCTCAGGTGCTCAAACAATAAAATGACTGTTCACTCTGATAAAGAGGCACTTTCTCCAGAGCATTAGTTTGATGGCAGAGATCGCACACTGAAGGATAACTTCTCTTCAAAGATGATGGAAATTATACCAACAGTCTCTGCCACCTTAGTTGTTGGTTGGCTTGTACTTTTCATGGGTAAGTAGCAACTTTGTTTTAAAAATGTGAATCAATAATCATTGTGTAATAAACCTTTATTATATCCTTTGCAATTATGGACATATACCTACAGTGTATACTGTTTTAAATACTGATGTGTTGATGTTTTTTTGTGTGTGTGTGTGGTTTTTTGTCTTTAATGTTAAGGAATCTAAGTTTGTTGCAACCTAAATTTAGCGGCACAGTCAGTGTATTGAATATACTAATATCTTATATACTGTACCATCATGTGGTTTACAAAATATTTGACAATTAACTTTAATGTAAACAGTTATAAATTCATATAACTTAAGTAACCAAACAATACTGAAAGTGCCTGGTTTTAATTGAAAATCACATAACTCTGAATTAAAATGTTTCATTAACAATCTATCAAAATCTGATTCAGGCGTGAACTCGGTCGATATCTCACTGGTGGAGTTCCCCAATGAAAGCACAGATGCCATGACTCCACACCCTTTAACTGCAATTATCATGGACCTTAGAATCACTAACCGGACTTACAATGACTCACTGGCTGACCAGCAATCAGTAGAGTATACAATACTCAGGCGAGAGGTGGAGGAACTGGTAAGGGTCTCTTTGAAATAAGTAATCTGTTATTATCGAAATAAACTGTTTTTATTTAAGTCACAAATATAATTTAACTCAGCTAAATCAACCTGACTTCATTTCGTTACACCAGTAAATGTTATTTTTAACCCTTCTGTGCAGTTTGCAATCAAGTAACACTGTAGCTCTTAGCCGGTCAAATTGGCCCAGCTCGTCAAATTGCAGTACAGCTGTCACAATTTGCACATTTCCCCACCATACAACTGTTTCGTCATTAATAACCAACTTTTCACCTATTTACAAATGTAAAATTTACTGGTTTTATTTAAAGTAAATGCTCCAAATTTACAGTAGAGTATGTTTTATGTATAGTATGTATATACTGTGTGTGTGTGTGTGGGTTGGTCAGGATTTGATTAAACCACATACACACAGACACACACACATTTGATCCCATTTTCCCCATTTGTTTCCAGTGACTCCTATTGATTTTATATTGAGCTAATAATATTTTGACAACTCGTGTGTGCGTGGATGTGTGTTTGTTTGTGTGTGCGTGTGTGTGCTTCTGGGGGTGGGTGTATGGGTGTGTGCAGGTCAAGTTTTGCTTGCACATACAGACACACAACATTTTTTCCCATATTTTTCCCCTTTGTTTACATTGACTTGCGTTGTTTTATATTGAGCTAATAATATTGTGACAATTTATGGATGTATGTGTGTTTGTCTGCATGTGCTTGCTTTGGGTAGGGGTGGGTGTTTACAGAAACCAAAAAAGTTAAGTTGATGTAAATCGATGTTAAAAATTTGAACGGGTCAAATTGACCCTTAACTTCATTGGGATAGATCAATTGCATGTTACCACATTCTGCAGTATACTTCACAGAAAACCATACTATTACCATGTTGCATGTTTAAGAAACCATGGTATTACCTTAGTACCATGACATTAATTAATTAAAAGACATTAATTAAACCTGAATTGTACAGGTGATGATCATTCATAACAGGAATTCTGACCCTGTTGTATTTTCCCTTTTTTAGTTGAATGAGGTCTATGACCCCACTCCTCTGACATATTTGGGGACGAATGAGATGACATTCAGGTTTGAAATAAACTCTCATAATCTCAGATTTGCATTCATATATTTAAAGAATTTCTTTCTTTGTAGAGTTTAACTTTAACATGGCACTACACAAGGTTATTAAGAATGTCTGATCTTATGAGTTCTTCTCTTGCAGTTTTGGGTCTGTGGTCGCCAGCTCTCGACTGTTGTTTGGGACGGCCATGCTTAATCCAGTGCTCGTGAGAAGCATCTTTTTGTCTGCGTACAAGCAAATTCCATCTGCAACATTAGAGATTGACCTTGGCTACATTGAAAGTAAAATAACAGCAAAATAGTTTTTGATTTCAGATCTGTATTTCCTATTGTTATTAAACTAACCAGTGCGTGACTGGTGTATGACTTGATTTTACATGTGGGGTTAAAGCTGAAGTGTGTAATTTCTGCTAACCACTAGTGCCACTAAACAGATCAGAAAAAAATAAACATTGTTATAATCTTTTCAATTTTGCTTTACAAATACACCCCCCGCCTGCTGTTGATCGAACAAACAGAGAGTCCCCCAAACTCATGCCATCGGTTAAATAAATGCTATTGTTTCGGGCTAGATGTGTCGCTCAAAACACATAGAGGAATTTTTATAGCGCCACAGAAACACAGTGTTTACAGTTTTTAGTGGAAATCAACCTACAAATGGCTTACTTATAGTAAGTTGTATCTGCATTTTAAAGTATTTAACACAGAAAAAGTTACACACTTCAACTTTAAAAGTTAAAGGTGGAGCCAGAGAGAATTACTTCACAAGAAAAAAGTCGGCACGCCACAGCTCCAAAACTTTTGTTTCGAGCAATTATAACACATTTTCTATTTTTGAACTGTGGTGTGCCCACTTTTATCTTTTGAAGCTGTTTTCCACTTTTTTGGTTCGCTGAGCTGAGCTTTTTTGCCACTGGATGTGCGTGCTTTTGCTTAATGTTTTGCTAAAGATAATTACAAAAATAATGATATTTATATACTTAGTGGAAAAACACATTATCATCAACTGATATAAATTCCATTCCTTTTCACTCACAGATGAACTACCAGTTCAAGAACCATTGGAAGAACAGGAGCCCACCAGCAGACCACCATCAACACCACAGAAAGAAAAACCCATGGCCATGCCCCTCACTTCCACTCCTGACATCAGAACAAATGCTGCATCCCTCGCCAGTCACCATCCAATCACATACACACCCAACATGAACACCTCCTTTCTGTTGAGCTCCAGTGCTGATGTCAAAAACACCACACCCTCTTTCCTCTCCTCCATCTCACCGAGCCCCACCTCCACACGCCTTAACAACACTACAATGCACCCAAACACCACTCACTTACCAATGAGCAATACAAGCTTCATCTTTGCAGCCCAGAATGACACCACCGTGACAACTCCCAATGAAAGCACCTCTGCAGTCTTCAACAGCTCCACCACTGCAGCCCCAAATGGCACCATCATTGCAGCCCCCTATGACATCACCACTGCATCCTTTAACAGCACCACCACTGCAGCCCCAAATGGCACCACCATTGCAGCCTCCAAAGACATCAACACAGCATCCTTTAACAGCACCACCACTGCAGCCCCAAATGGCACCACCATTGCAGCTCCCAATGACATCACCACTGCATCCTTTAATAGCACCACCACTGCAGCCCCAAATGGCACCACCATTGCAGATCCCAATGACATCACCACTGCATCCTTCAACAACACCACCACTGCAGCCCCAAATGGCACCCCCAATGAAGCTCCCAATGACATCACCACTGCATCCTTTAATAGCACCACCACTGCAGCCCCAAATGGCACCACCATTGCAGATCCCAATGACATCACCACTGCATCCTTTAACAGCACCACCACTGCAGCTCCAAATGGCACCACCATTGCAGCTCCCAATGACATCACCACTGCATCCTTTAACAGCACGACCACTGCAGCCCCAAATGGCACCACCATTGCAGCTCCCAATGACATCACTGCATCCTTTAACAGCACCACCACTGCAGCCCCAAATGGCACCACCACTGCAGCTCCCAATGACATCACAACTGCATCCTTTAACAGCACCACCACTGCAGCCCCAAATGGAACCACCATTGCATTCCCCAACAGCACTACAACTGCAGCTCCCAATGGCACTACCACTGCACTCAGCAGCATCCTTCCCTCTATCGACAGCACAGCTGATATGAACTCTACAGTCAGGTCCACTCCATTTACAACACAACCTCCAAATACCACAACTGTGAGCCAATCACTTACCACAGCCACTGCTCTGGTGCCTGGCTGGGTCATTGCCCTTTTTGTGGTGGCGGCTGTCAGTCTCTTCCTCCTCATCGTCCTCCTCATCGGTGTGGTGAGTGATCGAGGGTGCAGGATGACTGTTTGTGTGTGTGTGTTTTTTTTTAGAAGAACATGGCAGCAACTTTGTTCTAAAGTTGGCTGAAGTAGTTTGTAATCTGTTTAAAATCTAAGTTACATATTCTTGTAAATTAATCAGAATGACTGAAGGAATGTCTGGGGTTCAAAACAAGTTTAGTACAATTAACAGCATTTGCAGTATAATGCTGATTTCAACTTGTCCCTCTTTCATAAAAGAAAAGGCAGAAATTGTGGTTACAGTGAGGCACATCAATAGAAGTGAATGGGGCCGGTCCATTATGTTAAAATACACACTGTTTCAAAATTATAGGCACAAGATGTAAACATTATGTAACATTGTGGCATAATGTTGATTACCCAAAATATTATTTGAAATTGCCCCTCATTTATTAAACTAAACTGGTACAGTAAGGCACTTACAGTATAATGGAAGTGAATGGGGCCAGTCACTAAATATTAAAATACACATAGTTTCAAAAGTACAAGCCACAACACATAAACATTATACATGTTAACATAATTTTAGTGTGATAAAATCACTTACTAACCTTACTTGTGTAAAGGTATATCCATTGTCATGACGAAACGAAACCCTGTAATCCCTGTATTTGATATAACTTTACACAGTTAAGGTTATTAAGCAATTTTATCATACTAATATATCATATTAACATGAATAATGTTTATGTGTTGGGTAGTGGTGTAGTCGGGGCCATACGCACGTATACGCCATATGCTTACTTTTTTTCCCAGGGCTTTTTGCATATAACAACTTCTAAAGATAACAAATTGCATATACCCTCAGTATACCTACTTGTTTTGCTGCTTCAGAAGTCCATAATCTACTGTCGTTAGCTTCCCTTTAACTGTATTGGATGCTGTTTTTTGAAACTGGAGATTCTTTGTTGTAATTGGTGCATTATCATTTGAATTCTGTCATTCCCTGCCCCTGACAACCGTTGTCACCGCCATCAGCAACTGAGGAAATTTATGACAGTGAGTGGAGAGAGAGAGTCACCCTCATGCTGAAGCAGTATCAGGTGAAATTAATTAACCAAATATGCCAAACATCATGTAAAATAAGGAAGCCTCCCATAATTGAGGGAAAAAATTGCGTTCCGTATGAAATCCGTACGTGAAGCCATTTGTCCCGTATTTTAGCGTCACACACCCAAACTGCTGAGAATGTTTCACAAATAGAGAGAAATTGACCTGAAACACACACACCTTTTGTGTGAGTTGTGTGAGATATCGGCTGGTGCTTTACACGGACACTTGACCGAAGATTTTCTTACATTTCCCTTGGGATAAACACTATTTACTGCCAAAACAATGATACTAATCCAAAGAGAAATATACTATTTTCATGTTAAGCCTTTTCTCCCCCTTTCTTTCTTCTTCCTGGTCGTTTTATGAAAGCATTGTTCATTTTAAGTTTAGGGGATGTTCACACTGAACACGTTTTTGCATCTGTCCATGCTGTTTTTCAATATAAAGCAGCGCCTCGAGCAGGAGCTTGTAAATTAGGGTCATTCCTACAATTTGGTGACATTTAAGTCCCCATTACAAGTGTGTGTGTGGTACTTATATTGTTTAATTTTATTACTGTTAAAAATAATATACTATTTATGTTACACATGTCTGTGGGCTTAAAAGTTAGATTTTAAATAATTTAAATCCTTTTCAACTATTTCCTCATGCCCCCAAACATACCCCCATACAATTAAGAGTTTAGTATTACATCATGTATTCATTTATGGTAAATTTGTAATTTTAACACTTATAGTGGAGGTTTTCTGTGTGTCCCTTGAGTTATTACCACCCTGTTATGTCATGATACTATGACATTTCATTGAAGATATATGTTAGGAAATTACATCTCACACACTGGAGGTGGACATTAGCCGTTCTGCTCAATTATTTTGAGTTATTTGAAGTTTGTAACTCTATTGTTTTATTTATGTTTTCCTTTATTTTGTGGTGTTAGTCATATGTGGTCAAGCATAAAATGTCCACCATGTTATGGAAAGATAAATGGGAAGTAAATGTAATTTAAAAATATCAATTTACAGTGTTTATGTTAACAATTAAAATCATCAATATAAGTTTACAAATATGTTTGATAAATATAAATCAGACCATGATTTGGCTAATTTATCCACTGAATGTCCACCCTGTTATTTTCCACCCTGATACTGCCCATTTAACTGGATGGGCATCTGAATTTTTTAGTAATTTAGCTTGACCAGTATGAGTAATACAATCTTTAACATGTCCCTGTAATTATGAAACACGACGAAACTTGTAAAAATCAAAAGATTCAAAGCTGGAATGTCAACGAATTGTAGGACTGCGCCATTTATGATATGTACAGAGTTGCAGTTCCGACAATAGTAACCCACTTTTTTTTCCGTAGGACTTCATCACTGGTGCTGGGGCTTGCACTATTAAAACTTTATGTACTTTTACATTTTAGGATTGGCCCCATATACTTTCACTGTAAGTGCCTTACTGTATCAATTTAGTTTAATAAACGAGGGGTGAGTCAAAATTATTTAATTGTGGCAATCAACATTGCGCCACAAATGCTGTTGATTAAAGGAATATTCAGAGTTCAATATAAGTTAAGCTCAATCGACAGCATTTCAGGCATAATATTGATTACCACAAAAATAAATTTTGACTTGTCCCTCCTTTTCTTTACAAAAAAGCAAAAATCTGATTATAGTGAGGCACTTACAATGGAAGTGAATGGGGCCAATTTGTAAACGTTAAAATACTCACTGTTTCAAAAGTATAGACACAAGACGCAAACAATATGTGTGTTAACATGATTTTAATGTGATAAATCGCTTTCTAACCTTTTCTGCATAAAGTTTAGGCCAATTTTACAACTTTGTTGCCATGACGATGAATGTAAACAAACCCTAAAACTAATATGTATGTAAATATGACGATTTAAACAACTTTACAGCTCAAATAATACATTAATTTGAACAGAAGAATTTATTTAAGTGCTTTCATAAACTTATAAGCTTCACATTTCTGCCTTCAGACTCTCCAAAAATTGGCCCCATTCACATCCATTGTAAGTGCCTCTCTGTAACCTCGATTTTTGCTTTTTCTAAAGAAAAGGAGGGACAAGTCGAAATGAATTTTTCTGGTAATCAACATCATGCCACAAATGCTGTCGACTGAGTTTAACTTGTATTGAACCAAGAATATTGAGCTTCAGTTGTACTGATACCTGAACATTCATTTAAATACTATATTAGAAAGGATATTAAATATGTATTATATTAAATATATTAAAAGTGCATTGATACTTATTAAGCTTCTACGTTTATTGCTATCTCTTACAAAACAAATTACAACACCAGTTCCATGGTAACGTGATGGTATCAGACCACATAACTGTACTTCAAAATACCATGCTACTAAATGATCACCATATTTATGTGCTATGCTATTTACACAACATTCCAACGTACTTTAAAAAAAAAAAGAAATACCATGGGATTACCATAGAACATGTCCAACAGAGCATAACAGTGATGTTTTTGCACTTTTTTGTGGTAGTGATATGACTATTACTATTAAATGAAAATGATGTGATTGTTGAAATCATGAAGTCAGTTAACTGTGGCCAGATATGCTCTTCCTCTCAGGTGGTGCTCTGGTGCAATAAGCCGAAACGGAGAGTTTTCGTGAATGAACCTGATGAGTCAAATCCTCCCATGTACTTCAATCCAGATATCCCCATGTTCTCAATGCACAGCACATTCCATACAGCCAATGGCAAACAAGCAGTGAGTTACTTTTCACAACTTATTCTGATGCAACTCTGTGTTCATTTAAAAGATTGTTAAAAAAGACTCAGGAGTCAGGACTTAATTTATCAAGAATCAATAAAAATGTAATCTAAAACCTTGCTTAACACAATGTAGCATTTCAACCAGTTTGCAAAATTAAACTGCAAAATGAACAAATGAAAACATGCTAAATTAAAGTCACCTTTTTGTTATGTAAAAACAACATTAAGGCTTAAAAATCTTGATTTGCAACTTTTAAAGTTGAAGTGTGTAATTTCTGTGCAATTAGTGTTTCAAAGAGCTTTCCAGAATGCTTTCCCTGTTTCCCATTGTTCGCAAAAACAGACAGCCCTGCCCAAAACTGACTCCACTGGTTGAATTAGTGTTGCTACTGTACGTTGAGCAGGTCAGGATGCTCCAACGAACAGAGCAAACACTTTTCAGGGAAATAAACCAACAAATTGTGTTCTTATAGTTGTCTCTGCATATTGAGCTGGGATGAAAGGAAGTATCGCAACATCACAAAAATGACACACTTCAACTTTAACCAAAAAATTCAAATTGCTGCTGCATTTTGGAGGGAAACAGATGGGGTTTTGAGGAGGGCTCTGCAGGTCTTCTCCACCACCATCTCTGTCTATGTAAAACACTGACCTCACAATCACAGATCAGAACTAGGGAAAGTTGGCTACTGTTACCAGGCGTTCCAGCATCCCTGCCACCTGCACAGGCTCCTCTTTGTGAAGCTCAGACTGGGAAACCTGAAGCGTGGGAAACTCGACTCCCACTCAGGGACTGTGAGGCCTCCATCTGCGTCTCCTCCACCGTTCAGTAGCCACAGCGTCACTGCTCACAATGCCCTGCCTACATCCGAACAATAACGAGAGCTAGGAGAGAAAGACTTAAACTCTTAATCTAACCCTCACCGTGGCCTCAAGAGCTGAATTCATCTGAGCAGCAGGTTTTGGTCAACAGCAGAGTAGAGAGTGATTTACTATTTCCTGAATGAATGAAACAGAGCTGCAAATTTTTTTAGTGGGTTACTTTTTAATGAATTTATTTATTGGCATTCATTTTTATTAACAAGCTGTTCATAGGCCTACTATTCACAGTAATGATAATGAAATCTCCACAATAAGAGTGCAAGAACACTTCACATGTTCTAATGACATTAGTCTTTGGTGCAGGTGAATGTATAAAGCATGTATGTCATAGTGTGACTAACGTTAACTGACTCTGTAGGATGTCAGAGAAAAACCTCCGAAAAACCGAACAGGAATGTACGTGGTGAACAAATGAAGGACACAGGTACAGTAAAAACACACCTGCAGCTGTTGGGATGGCACATATCTCTGTCAAACACACTAAAGTTCACACTTATTTTCATCATTCAGGTTCTCTGCCTCCTCCACCATCATCCCTCCTGTGTGAAGTTTTGTTGAAAGAAAAACTGTCATAAAACCAGCACTGCTCTGCAGCATGCTGAATGGAGTAGGATTCACAAATATGGTTTTATATGCCAATAAATACACTCTTTAAAATGTATTTTCCTAAACTTCGAACAAGACCTCAGTGTACTTTGAAGCTATATACATTTGTCTTATAAGAATGGATTGAATGATGACAATAATGTGGTGTATAAACAGTGATTTAGTGAAATTAAAATGAGTTTCTGAATATGGTAGTGTAATGTCATCATTTCAGGGGCTACAAATCTACAAATCAGTGCTGAAATAAGTCACTAAACAATACATTTACATTTATGCATCTTATTGATGCATTTCTCCAAAGTGACTTCCAGTGCAAAAGCACTGGTGAACACAGCTTTGAGAAAGAGTACAAATATGTGGCTCATGTTAAGCAACAGAATGAGACCAAAAGCAGCTATTTTGTGTGTCAGGTAACAGGTGACAAACTCAGTATGGAACAAACTATCTGGACTACATGGCCATAACAGGAACTCTGTGTCATGTCAGGTTAAATTCCATTTAAAAGTAAATAGGGAAAAATGTGCCAGGCACGTTCCTGGTGGTGAACAAACGTATTGAACAATATGAACAAATGATGTGGAGAACAGACAATATGAAAAAAATTCTGATAGAGAAAGAGTGAGGCTGATGGAATGCTCTAGAATCTCTGGTGGAACGTGATCTGTTAAGAAATGTGGTTTTTCTCACATTTTGACATCTAGTCAAACGGACCCTTTGTCAACATACAACCTCATTCCACCCCAACAGAACTATGCTGAAGCTCAGTCTGATAACAGCTAAAATACAATGAAAGAAAATAAAGCTGTTTAATTATATGACACATTTATCTAAACCCATGCAAGGCACACTCACTGCATTTCCGTATTACTCTGTCAGGACTGATAGTTTTATAAGTTGTGCTTTTTCATTATCACACATGTTCTAGACAGCACATTTCAGCTCAGTCATTGTGCATGTAGTTTGTGGTAAGATTTTCCTATTTCATTGTAAAAAACAACAACAACAACAACAAAAAACACGTGGAGCATGAAGGGTTGTCAAGACAAATGTCTGTACATACACTGCAAGTCAAACATTTGGACACACTCAACAGAATTTGTGTTTCTGATGATCTTAAAAACCTTTTGATATAAAGACTTATCCTTAAATGCTTGAAATTAGTTTGTATATGAATATAATTGTGACAAAGTATGAATTTCTTTACAAAACTAAAAATTTTATTTAATGTTGTTGTTGTTGTTAATGGATAAATTGGACCGGATAGTGGAGGAAAAGTCACCAACAAGTGTCCAGCATACATAAAAACACCTTAAATACTGTTTAAAAATCATCCCAGGAGGCACCTAATGAATTTAAAAGAATACCAAGAATGTGCATAGTTGTAATCTAGGCAAAGGTGGCTCCTTAGAAGAATCTAAAATGGTAAAATAGTTTTGATTTGTTGAACATTTTGGTCCCTATATAATTCTCATACTTCCACTGGTGTTAGTAAGGCTCTATGTGTCACAGTTGGGTCTGACTGTGCCTCCCCTGACTGTCTGTCTGTCTCGTATGAGTGTAATGTCTGTGTGTGTCGATATTTTCCCTCATGTGTTTCAGGTGTTACCGGTGGGTGATTGGCATTTCCATGGGAACGCTGAGTGCCAGCTCGTCAATGATCTGCGTTTCCATGGGAACGCTGATTGCCTAGCTCATCAGCGGACCAACGGCACCTGCTCCACGTTAATTACCTTTCTGTGACGTGGAGGGGAGCGTGGCCGGCTGTGATGATGCACGCCTGGCACTGAGTTGACTAATCAGCGGGAGAGATATGGGGTGGGGGGGGGCCCGGAAATGCCAGTTCAGGAGAGAGAGAGAGAGAGAGACGCACAAAGCTGTGTGTGCGCCCGTGCGCATCTTTGTTTGTTTTGCAGTTTATGTTATGTTTGAGTTCAATTTGTTATTAAAGTTTAACGTTGACTGTTCAGCTGGTTCCTGCCTCCTCCTTGCCCATCTTAAGAACCTTGTTACACTCTCCATATAAGCTCTCCTGGTGTTGAGTACGGGTCAAATCATTTGTTATTGTATTGTGATGCTTTGTATCCAAGTCGGTCTTGTCCTGTTCTTGTTATTCACTCGGTCGGTTTCTGCTTTTTGAGTTTTTCAAGTTTATTATTCTGTTTCTGTTTTTCCCCCCTCGTGGGTGTTTTTGGTTTGTACTTTTGTGTTTTGATAAAGCCCTTGTCCTTGCCTCCCTGCATTTGGGTCCTGCCTCTCTCTCCTGATTCGTGATAGAATGATTTGACCAGTTTTGGACCCAGCAAAGGAGGTATGGGCATTTTTATCCACCCAGCTCTCAGCCAGAAGGAGCGGGTCTCTCATGGTTACACCTTGGGTAAGATTTCACAGGATGGGCGTGGCTTTGGCATTTATGCTGAGGAGTTGGTCCGGGAGCCCCACAGGTGGTGCCATGACAAGACCTGTCTCAAACATCTTTTTCTGTCAGGTCTGCATAACCCATATAGTATCAAGGAGCTGGGAGCGGCAGTGCTTCTGGCCATCCGGAAGAGAAGGAGGATGAGAAGGGCCCCTGCGGAGTCCATTCCCCTGCTGCTGCCAGCGTCCCTGTCCACGGAGGCCATTCCCCTGCCCATGTCAGTGATCACAGCAATGGGGGCCGTTCCCTCGCCGCTGTCAGTGTCCACTGCCACGCAGGCCATTGCCAAGGTGTTGCCAGCACTCCCGACCATAGTGGCCATCGGAGAGCCTGTCTTGTTCCCTGTGGTCATAAAGTCTGTCCTGTTCCCTGATGCCGTCAACGAGCAGGTCCAGTTCCCCTTGACAATATCGAGACAAAATTAAATTTACTATGTATCAGGGACATTTAAAATAATATGACGGATTAAATAGACCATGATGGAAATTATACAACTCAGTCCGTCACATATTTGGAGTGCAACCTCTGTGTGTTACCTGTAAAGCTGGCACTTGCATTTCAATGGCAAAAAAGTCAGAAAATACAATGAAGAACACAAGTGAGGGGAGAAGTGTCTATTCACCTATTATCCATACTAAATATAATGTGAAAAGAAACGTCAGCCAAAGGTGCATTTGTCAAAAATTTGATCTTGACTTGAGGGAAGTAGGCTACACCTGGACACAGCTTGTGGGTGTTTTTGGTTTGTATTTTTGTGTTTTTATGATAAAGCCCTTATCCTTACCTCCCTGCATTTGGGTCCTGCCTCTCTCTCCTGATTTGTGACACTATAATCATTTTAGATAAAGGTGATATTTGAGCAAATCCGACAGTGGCCTTTGCATAAATACCATAATTAGAGGCACTTTTGTCACCCATGATTGGTTTAACTACAACTAAAAGTGTCCAATAATAGGGGGGTTACAGAGTAAAGTGATAGTATAGAGCGCAAGAGTGCCTGTCTTAGTTCTGGAAGTGTTTTTCCTAGTCATTTTATAGGGATTTAAAAAAAGTCTTCATAACAGAGTTCTAACCAGCTTCAAGGTGAATCACAAGATAACAAGCTTTGATTTAAAGCGATAAAGTCTTTGAAAATCGGACAAAAAGAGAAAGGTACAAGACTGTGTACTTAACGTCTTTCACGAGGGAATGAACTACATTCCCATGAAGCAATGCGAATAACGAAATAAAAGTTAAAACAATGGAAATATCTAAATTTATTGATTATTGAAGGTGCTGATTGGGTCATTCACAGTGCATCATGGGAGTGGCCGGTCGCTACTGGGCTCAGTTGCCCCAATTCTCTAATTGGTGGATCTTTCTCTTCAGGATTCAAGGGTAGTGTAGTTCTTCACGAGGAATTCTGCTATTAAACATGGTTTTAAAAATGTTTTTGTTGAAATAACATGGACTGATAGCTTCAAAAGAAGCATACAGTATACCATTTATTAAAAACCTTGGCGCTAATGATACATTTGTCTGTAGAGGTTTATAAGTTATCATTAAAAATCACTTCCCCTACGGAAACATGAATGGGTTTTTACTTCCGTAACCCAAATGTTGCTGGTGCATATAATTATGTAATGTGTAACACATTTGTCAAATCTTCTATTAATTTCTTTATATGTAAAGCCAAAAACATTATTTATTGCGCATTTAAACAAGCTGTCTATCTATACAAGTTTTATGCGGAACAAAAGTAAAGCAATAAAATATTGTACCATATTGAATAAACTTTAATTTCTCGACTTCAACAGAGAAGTACAAAGTTTCTACCGCCATCTTGTGGTGGAAAGAGACATTGCTGATTACAAATTTACGAGCATATAGAAAACCTGTGTGTTTGACATCAAAAGCAGATGAATGATTAAGGAAACATTTTGATTATTATAAAAACATATTGTAATAAAACCTGTTATTCCATGACTTTCGGATCTGCTTAAGGTCTAAACATTCATTTGATTTGACATGAGGCTGAATAGCATGCCCTGCTGAAGTAGCTCAGTCCAGCAGGGGATGTTGTGTCCTTTGGCATAAATGGTCGCGTACATAAACAGAAGCATTCCGAGAGATGAGCAGGTAACCCATCTCAGCATGAGGCTCCACTGTTTTTAACCACAGCTCTAAGGCGTATTTGGTTCTAGTGCTGACTTGCTCGATGTCCTTGCCGTGGTCCGGGGCTCGGTTACAGAACAGAGAAAAAGGCAGGGAGGTGTCAATCAGCTCAACGTGTGGAGACACCACCTTCACACTGAAAGCAAGCAACACAGAAAGCAAACACTCAATCAATACTACAAATAAACAGTCTATGTTATGAAGTTACTGAAAAATCTCAGTGGAGTTTCTCGATACCTGGCGGTCTTTGGCCGTTCAGCTGGTATTTGAACAGAATCCTCCTTGCCATCCACAGCTTTAACCAGACCTGCATCAACCCAAACACACCCACTGACTTCAGCAGCAGTGTTGGGTAACGTTACTTTTAAAAGTAACTCGTTAGAATATTGCGTTACTCCTTAAAAAAGTAACTTAATTAAAAAGTTATTTGTTTAAGGAAAGTAAAGAGTTGCGTTACTTTTTCTCACAAGCCACTTTCTCTTCTGCTATGTTATGCATTCCATACAAATAAGCCATGTATTGCATACGAGAGACATTACAGGTCATGCTTGCTACTGTACAACACTCATGTCAAAACAACATAGTAAACAAACAGATATTTAGAAAGTAGGTCTTCATGTCATATTTATAATAAACAATCAATAACATGAATATGCATGATTTGTTTTTCCATCAACATGGCAGCCAATATGAATAATGAAGAATAACCACTATCTTACTTAAAGCAGCAAAGTCCAACACTTGAACCTGCATCATATATGTCATCATATGTTGTGCCCATCGACAATGCCAGAGTCAACTTAAGATGTTTTTCAAAAGTCAGGATAAAATTCAGTGGGGAATGCCAACCTAACATGTTCAATGAATATGTCTGATAATAAAATAATAGTTTTCACTTAAGTCATCTCAGTGCACGCTTGTTTTGAGTTGATCCACGGTGTGTAAACTACTTGTTTATTATAAAACAAAAATGTAGAATATTTTTAGAAACTAAGACATTTTCTCTGCATACACAATCATTGTAGAACATTGCTGGGAGACACAGATCCAGAGTCTTTTCTCATTCCATTCTCCCAGTTACGGGGAGCTGTAACACAGAGCAGTTCAGCTGCATAAGTTAGTGACTTGAGCGAGTATTTCACCATGTGTATAATGTCATGGCCAGTGGAAGACTAGTCTTATAATCCCTCTGCCTAAACGCATTTACTGATTTTTTTAATGCAGTGTGTATTAACACATGAATCTACCGCGTTTCACTCAACTGAATATTGACCTCATATTACGCTAAAACACGAAAGGCGCATGTGCGTTAGCGAGTTGATTGACTGGCGATGTCTGTATCTAAAAGGTGATTGGCACTTTTACCTGCAAGGCGGGACTTCCTTTCTACATCTATTGATTGTTGGGTGCTAGAGCTTCTTGGTTGGGCATTCAAATTTCTCCCATTCATTTAAATAGAAGTGACTCGTCTCTGCTAAATAGTCTCTGGCCTCACGCTCAATAAAACTATAATGCCCATCATGCACTACGTCTCCTCCCCAAAATTTGCACACTTTTACTCCTGATTTCTCACAATACAGGGACAGTAGAGGTGTACAAAAGCAACGTGTTACTTTATTTAAAAAGTATCTCCGATATTATGGTCTAAAATAAAAAATATTGTGTTACTTTACTCATTACTCGAAAAAGTAATCTGATTACATAACGCACTTTACTTTTATCTCGTTACCCCCAACACTGTTCAGCAGGATCTGGACTTAAACAGGCCTGAGATAGAGAAAGACCTTTACGGCACATGTAAAGCAATTTTAACCTCAATTAGCAGTTATTTTGACTCTTTGAAGTCTTAACACTTAAAGGTGTAGTATGTAAGATTCAGAGATTCAGAAACCCTTGTCATTAATGACACCTGTGGCCGTTAAGTGAACTGCAGCCAGCTACCTGTTCCATCAACCAAAACAATGACGTAACGTACAAAGAGACTGAACGTGATACATACTACCGAACTATACCAGACAGTTTACTGTTGCACTGTTATGTTGCACTATTGTATGTTTTGTATGTCATATGTTGTACTATGACTAAGAAACCAGCATATTTGCTTAAATTGATCCTGTATACCTGATTTTTAGTATAAAGAGAAGATCGTTGAAATTATTTGAAAGTTACGAAGCAAGGTATCTTGCAATTTGTCAGCGTTAGCAGGCAAGATCAAGTTAGCTAAAATTACACAGATCAATCCTTATGGCACTATATTTCACATGCTTTGCAGTTATGTAAGCTTACCTGTCCAATAAGAATAATGGCAATTTAGGGTCGGTTTTGCTCCCAAAACCGAACGAATGTCCCTCCAGGAATCAAATGCCCTGCCGATGTTCACTCTAGTTTTTGCTCGACCACGATCACGTTCCCGCTTAGCCAGATGGGATTCAGTATATAAATTTTTTTTTTTTTTTTTTTGGCTTACTCTGAGTTTGTGTAGGAGTCGGTGTTGTGCTGGGAGCCGGACGTTTGCTGGATTCCATCTCTAAGATAATGTTACCTAGTGTTGCAGTTTGTTGTCACTGTTGAATGGCAGAAGAGAAGCTAGTACTGTCTGAGGCAAGGCTCTTGGGAGCGCGCATAAATGTCACATCCTTTGGATTTTCCCGACAAAAGCGACCCGCTCCCTTCGCATGAAAATCAGTCTACAGGCTTTAATAGGCAACCAAGGAAGTCCGGGAAGGGCTCATTTTTTAAGCTGTGTCACAAGCCGTTCACACATTAGCAAAAAAAAAAAAAAAAAAATGGCGAATATTACATTATCTGCAAACAAATTATACTAAACCTTTTATCAGAACTAACTTTACCTTTTCAAGGAGATTTTTAGTGGATGTATGAAGTCAGTTCCCCTTAAAGGGATAGTTCACCCAAAAATGAAAATTTTCTCATCAAATTGCTAATCATTTTTTATTTAATTTTTTTTACTTTAAATTGTTGATTCCGGCCAGCGCAGGATTGCTGTTTGAAATGACCTAACTCTCACGTGACAATTGTTCCTTTGTTGTAAACAAAGTGTTAATGATTAAAGACTCCCAAAATTCTGTTGTAAATACACCTCCCATAGGCCTAGCAGATGAGAGGAGATCTCATCAGGACTCAGTTTCAAACCAGTCTCTTCTTGCAGCTCCCTGAGTCCTGCATCCAACAGCTACAGTTAAACACACACACACACAAACAGAAAGATGCCACGGTCCAAATCACTGACATCAACATTTTTCTCCATTCTGATGGTTAATGTGAATATTAACTGAAGCTCCTGACCCATATCTGTATGATTTTATGCACTGCTGCCACATGATTTATTGATTAGATGATCGCATGGATGATTGTTGGTGCCAGATGGGCTGGTTTGAGTATTTCTGTAACTGCTGATCTCCTGGGATTTTCACGCACAACAGTCTCTAGAATTTACTCCGAATAGTTCCAAAAACAAAAAACATCCAGTAATATAATTTGTAACTTAAAAAAATGAATGAAAATAATACAAAATAGAAGCATTTGATTAGTGGTCTCCGGATTTTTGGACCCTACTTTAAAGCCTATTACATTTATTATAAAATGGAAAAGGTCAATCAATCACAAAAATCAATAAATCACAAACAAATTCTGTCAAATTAAAATTATTTGATTATATTTGTTTGTGATTGACTGATTGATATTACTGTTTATGTAATCTAGCAGATACCTTTTCATCCAGCTCCACATGGCCACCTGAATAAACAAATAACATTCATTATTCCTGAACACCACAGCATTCCCACACATGATGCTGGCCACATTTCTATGACTATTTTATTTCCATCTGATAACAGTGTAATCCCAGATGAAACTTACAAAGTCAGGTTACATAAATGAAGAAACTGCGTAAAAATAACTTCGCTTAAAGCATGGTTCTCAGAACCTGACCTGGCATTTAGGTAAGTGCGGTACGACACACCAGAGATTATTTAGCAGAGATGGACCACTTCTATTAAAATGAATGGGAGAAATTGGAACGCCCAACGGTCAACGGATATAGAAAGTCACGCCTTACAGGTGAAAGAGCCAATCGCCTTTTAGATACAGACATTGCCTGTCAATCAACTCAACAACGCACGTGCGCATTAGCTATACAAGTTTTTTTTTTTTTTTTTTTTGCGTAATCTGAGGTGAAGAAGCACAATTTATGATAACAGTGTTGTCAGATCTTACTGCTGATTTGAAATATGTCCTTTGATCGTAATCTTGACCAACCTTTTAGGAAATTTCGATCTTTTCCCATTCAAGTAGATAGGAGCTGCACTGGCATGACTGGAAATAGCCTCCCGAGAGAGTTCCAAAGATGGCCGACAGTGGACTGACTTGCAAAAAAGACTTTGGACACACTCACTGGGCGGAACCCAAACATTGGGGAAGATCGGAAGGCTGGAGGCGCGTCGCGTTGGCAACAGTCTCTGATTGGCTGACTGCAACGCCCACGTCTACTCCGCGGTGGGGGAATCTGGGGCCAGGGAAATAAGATTCCTGGATAAATTTTACATTTAATTTTACATCATGTCATAACTGTCATGACAGTAACATAAGTTCAGCGTGTGACATCACAATTACTACAGACTAACCCTAAACCTGCCCCTAAGTACCCCTTATAATTAATTGTTTTTCTTGTCCCTAAAGGGGGATTTATATAATTTTATTAAAATTTAAATTCATATAAAATAATATTTTTAGATTCATACAGTGCATCCGGAAAGTATTCACAGCACTTCACTTTTTCCACATTTTGTTATGTTACAGACTTATTCCAAAATGGATTAAATTCATTATTTTCCTCAAAATTCTACAAACAGTACCCCATAATGACAACGTGAACGAAGTTTGTTTGAAATCTTTGCAAATTTATTAAAAATAAAAAACGGAAAAAAAAATCACGTACATAAGTATTCACAGCCTTTGCCATGACACTCAAAATTGAGCTCAGGTGCATCCTGTTTCCACTGATCATCCTTGAGATGTTTCTACAACTTGATTGGAGTCCACCTGTGGTAAATTCAGTTGATTTGACATGATTTGGAAAGGCACACACCTGTCTATATAAGGTCCCACAGTTAACAGTGCATGTCAGAGCACAAACCAAACCATGAAGTCCAAGGAATTGTCTGTAGACCTCCGACACAGGATTGTATCAGAAAACAGAAAAAGGGTACAGAAAAATTTCTGCAGCATTGAATGTCCCAATGAGCACAGTGGCCTCCATCATCGGTAAATGGAAGAAGTTTGGAACCACCAGGACTCTTCCTAGAGCTGGCTGCCTGGCCAAACTGAGCGATCGGGGGAGAAGGGCCTTAGTCAGGGAGGTGACCAAGAACCCGATGGTCACTCTGACAGAGCACCAGCGTTTCTCTGTGGAGAGAGGAGAACCTTCCAGAAGAACAACCATCTCTGCAGCACTCCACCAATCAGGCCTGTATGGTAGAGTGGCCAGACGGAAGCCACTCCTCAGTAAAAGGCACATGACAGCCCACCTGGAGTTTGCCAAAAGGCACCTGAAGGACTCTCAAACCATGAGAAACAAAGATTGAACTCTTTGGCCTGAATGGCAAGCGTCATGTCTAGAGGAAACCAGGCACTGCTCATCACCTGGCCAATACCATCCCTACAGTGAAGCATGGTGGTGGCAGCATCATGCTGTGGGGATGTTTTTCAGCGGCAGGAACTGGGAGACTATTCAGGATCGAGGGAAAGATGAATGCAGCAATGTACAAAGACATCCTTGATGAAAACCTGCTCCAGAGCGCTCTGGACCTCATACTGGGGTGAAGGTTCATCTTCCAACAGGACAACGACCCTAAGCACACAGCCAAGATAACAAAGGAGTGGCTCCGGGACAACTCTCTGAATGTCCTTGAGTGGCCCAGCCAGAGCCCAGACTTTAACCCGATTGAACATCTCTGGAGAGATCTGAAAATGGCTGTGCACCGATGCTCCCCATCCAACCTGATGGAGCTTGAGAGGTCCTGCAAAGAAGAATGGGAGAAACTGCCCAAAAATAAGTGAGCCAAGCTTGTAGCATCATACTCAAAAAGACTTGAGGCTGTAATTGGTGCCAAAGGTGCTTCAACAAAGTATTGAGCAAAGGCTGTGAATACTTATGTACATGTGTTTTTTTTTTGTTTTTTTTTAATAAATTTGCAAAGATTTCAAACAAACTTTTTTCACATTGTCATTATGGGGTATTGTTTGTAGAATTTTGAGGAAAATAATGAATTTAATCCATTTTGGAATAAGGCTGTAACATAACAAAATGTGGAAAAAGTGAAGTGCTGTGAATACTTTCCGGATGCACTGTAATTATTCATGATTTCATAGTGATTATTCGTGTGTGTAAATGTGTTTTGATTGATCAGATTTTTTAACGTCCTCTTGTGCTGTGTTATAACTGTATTTAAATTCTTATAATTTATCATAATTTTCATAAACATCTTCAGCGGAGAAGTGACTTGTGCTGTCTCACACGCGACTGGCTGTTCGCTTCATTCATGTGAACGCTTATGTGAACTAATCATAACCTCAGGATCAAACTCTGAATTAATAGAGAAAGTTGGTAAGGATCTTGATACCACTTAACCCTAATGAAGCCTGATTTTATTTGGTGAGTTTTGTCAAAGTAAAACCAATCCTGGAATCCAGAATTTGTTCAGCTTTTTTTGTGATACATGGCATTGCACAATTCGTGCGCACTGCGGAGCTGCATTTTCCTTTGACAGAAGCACTAGAATCTTTCGGACCTTCTCCATACTGTATGACATCATATGAGTGACTCCAGTCAGGCTTCCTGAGCAACCAATTGGCCCGGTTGCTAGGGTGGGTAGA
Organism: Myxocyprinus asiaticus; assembly: GCF_019703515.2. Classification (NCBI taxonomy): domain Eukaryota; kingdom Metazoa; phylum Chordata; class Actinopteri; order Cypriniformes; family Catostomidae; genus Myxocyprinus; species Myxocyprinus asiaticus. The sequence goes on along the minus strand of NC_059358.1, from coordinate 8,781,731 downwards.
GTCACATTGGGTTAACCTCCTCGTGGTTGCTATAATGTGGTTCTTGCTCTCGGCATGCGGTGAGATGTGCGTGGATGCCGCAAAGAATAGCGTGAAGCCTCCACACACGCTAGGTCTCCACGGTAATGTGCACAACAAGCCACTTGATAAGATGCATGGATTGACAGTCACCGGATTGAGGTCGTGGTCACTAGAGTCACTATGCCACCACGAGGATTTAGAGCACATTGGGCATTCCAAAAAGGGGAGAAAATCCATAAAAAATTACACTAACTCATCAGAGCACAGAAATGACAGTTTACAGCTGTTACACTCTCATGCTGTCCATTTTGAACCTAAACTTCAGCCCAGACAACAACAAACACCATCCGAACTGATTGCCCCGTAAAATGGCTGCTGATGTTTTAAAATAAAAGTCTATTCCCACACAGGTGAGGTTTAGCTCATGAATATTAATTAATTTATGTTGCTTGATAACCTTCCTTGTGTGTCCAATGTGTTCAGTCACCTAACTAAATTAATATGCATGTTTTATTAATAATTAATCCGTAGACCTAGCAGCAAATCAGGTGGGCGAACGACAAGTTACGTAATAAATATTCATGAGCCCCAGGAACGGCTCAATTGTTTGAATGTTTTAAAATAAAAGTCTGCTCAATTAGCCAGGGTTTTATTATTAAAATGTTTTTTTTTTTTTTACCCATTTTCTGGATTAAATTGTACGATACAACGGGGCTAATGGCATACCTTAAGGAAAATGTGATTTTCTCTGGGCACAAAGTGTATCGAGATTGAAAAATGAAATTTATTTTTATTGAATGTTGATGAAGTAACATAATTTGTGTGAAATACTAATAGAAGGTTGTTTAAATATTGTTTTTATTATTTTTATATATTTAAATGTATTTATTTTGAGGAAAAAGGCCCCCACATTTATGATTAAAAAGCTTCCAGCTGGGGTCATAGTGATATCATGCAAATGCAGGGGCAATAGTTATAGTGCAAAATTTGTCAACTAATGCGAATACTTTTGAGACAGCAAGATGCTTTTTTTGATCAACAAATAATGATAATGCTTATTCAAAGTAAACTCTTCAGAAAAGAGTGCACCATTTCCTGTTAATTTCAGTCACATTTGGCATTTCATAACATCTCAAGCATTCAATAAACAAATGAATCTTCATTGCGATAGGATGAGTCAATGTGAGCCCACTTTGAATTTTTTTCTTATAGCAAATCTATTCGCCCCACTTAAAAGAATTATGCTTTATGGAGGCCTTCAGCCTCTGCAACGGGGGAGCTTTTTACCCCAAATACTATCCTTTTACAGTTGTGCTCAAAAGCTTGCATACCCTTGGAGAATTGGTAATATACAGTATGTACCATTTTTAAAGAAAACATGAGTGAGCAGGCAAAACACATTTCTTCTATTTCTTATGGGATTCATATTCAACTGTAGGTTATAACAGAATGGCACAATCATAAAACAAAACATGGCAACAAAGAAAAAAATGAAATGACCCCTGTTCAAAAGTCTTCATACCCTTAGTTCTTAATACTGTGTATTGCCCCCTTTAGCATCAATGACAGCGTGCAGTCTTTTGAAATAGTTGTCTATGAAGCCCCAAATTCTTGCAGGTGGTATAGCTGCCCATTCGTCTTGGCAAAATGCCTCCAGGTCATGCAAAGTCTTTGGTCGTCTTGCATGAACCACACGTTTGAGATCTCCCCAGAGTGGCTTGATGATATTAAGGTCAGGAGACTGTGATGGCCACTCCAGAACCTTCACCTTTTTCTGCTGTAACCACTGGAGGGTCAACTAGGCCTTTCGTGCAGAAAAATAAAAATTGTCTGCCAGTATTTTCTGATAACATGCTGCATTCAGCTTGCCATCAATTTTCACAAGATTCCCTGTGACTTTAGAGCTCACACAGCCCCAAAAAACATCAGTGAGCCACCACCATGCTTCACAGTGGGGATGTTATTCTTTTCACTATAGGCCTTGTTGACCCCTCTCCAAACATAGCGCTTATGGTTGTGACCATAAAGCTCTATTTTGGTCTCGTCACTCCAAATTACAGTGTGCCAGAAGCTGTGAGGCGTGTCAAGGTGTTGTCGGGCATATTGTAACCAGGCTTTTTTGTGGCATTGGCGCAGTAAAGGCTTCTTTCTGGCAACTCGACCATGCAGCTCATTTTTGTTCAAGTATCGTCGTATTGTGCTCCTTGAAACAACCACGCCATCTTTTTCCAGAGCAGCCTGTATTTCTCCTGAGGTTACCTGTGGATTTTTCTTTGTATCCTGAACAATTCTTCTGGCAGTTGTGGCTGAAATCTTTCTTGGTCTACCTGACCTTGGCTTGGTATCAAGAGATCCCCGAATTTTTCACTTCTTAATAAGTGATTGAACAGTACTGACTGGCATTTTCAGGGCTTTGGATATCTTTTAATTTCCTTTCCATCTTTATAAAGTTCCATTACCTTGTTACGCAGGTCTTTTGACAGTTCTTTTCTGCTCCCCATGGCTCAGTATCTAGCCTGCTCAGTGCATCCACGTGAGAGCTAACAAACTCATTGACTATTTATACACAGACACTAATTGCAATTTAAAAAGCCACAGGTGTGGGAAATTAACCTTTAATTGCCATTTAAACCTGTGTGTGTCACCTTGTGTGTCTGTAACAAGGCCAAACATTCAAGGGTATATAAACTTTTGATCAGGGCTATTTGGGTGATTTCTGTTACCATTATGATTTAAAAAGGAGCCAAACAACTATGTGATAAATGGCATCATATGATCACTATCTTTAAATAAAAGAGAGTTTTTTTGCATGATCAGTCATATTTTCACAATCAATGCCACAATTTCACAATTTCTGCCAGGGAATGCAAACTTTTAGTTTGTAACTTTTAGTAAGTAACTGTACTTACTGGAGAGTTATTAAAAAAACTTTTTATTTATTCACATTGAACAAAACCGAAAATGACAAATAAGTATTTTGTCTTTTGATAATTTCAGATATTCTCATTAGCTTCATACATTTGCAATGTTTTAAAAATCATTAAATATTAGATAAAATTCCCTCAAAATCAAACTTCAGACATTGCACGCAATGATATCATGGTGATTTGCTTAATTATGATTTGCCGTTTTGATTCATATCAGCTGACTTAACACGTTTGTGCAAAGAGAAAGTCTGTTGTGTTTAATAAAGTGAGAGCACCAGCTTGTGTATTAAATCAAGTTTATTTGAAATATCATTCAGTCAAACACAAACACAGCCATGTTGCTACATACTACGTTTTCATGTTACTACGTGTCAAGAGGTCACTGACAACAGGCACAATGTAAATCTCACATGCTGTCGAAAGACAGAGATCTACTGGCACAAAACAAACAACACATGCTTCCACAAGAGGATATTTCATCATCAAAGTCGAGCACTTGACTGAGGGTTCAAGCTCTGACCTTTAGTTATTAGGGTGTCCATGATTTTGGTCACAAGTGGTGGCACTTACAGAGTTGGCAGTCATCATAGCTTTCCTGAAGAATCAGTACGGATAAAACGAGATGACAAAAAAGCCAAGCAATGCTGTTTAGTTATACACTGGTGCTGAATTTCAGATTACTCTGCTTTAGAGCGGTTTCACTGAACATGGGCCACATTTATCAAGCCTTTTATTTTTATGTTTTACATTTAATATTTACTTTTGTACTTTTCAGATTATAATTTCAGATTCACATTAACGAATAGCTTGATAAATGTCGCCCTGTATGTCCTCACGTGGCTAAAACAAACATATCGATTTAAAGATTCATGCGAAAGATGGTACAAAATGCAAGGTAAATGCAACATATCCTTCTTACCGTTCATATTCATGTTCATATATTTTTTTTCTGGTCAGTACCTAATGTACCTAATGCATAATTTCACATATTCTCAGGAAAACAAACATACTTCCTTCTCTAACATACATCAATTCTGGTCAGTATTTCTGGGTAGACAATTCATGCTAAGAAGCTATAGGTTGTTAGAGCAAAAACGATTGAGGTACAAACAACTACTATGTTGAGCATTCAAAAGTACAGCAGTCCTAAAACCTGTGAGAGCAACAGCCAAGCAAAAACAAGACTTCCATTTTAATTCCAAAAACTTATTTACAATTTCACAAAAGTATTTTTTTTAGTTGTTGTTGTTGTTGTTGTTTACCTGTGAGTGGTTGTTTGTAGGTGAAACAGTCCTCTTTTGCAGTTGGTGGTAAAACTGTGCCCTTCTGCTCTTAGAGGAATAGTTCACCCCAAAATGAAAATTCTCTCATCATTTACTCACCCTCATGCCATCCCAGATGTGTATGACTTTCTTTCTTCTGCACAAACAAAGTTTAGAAGAATATTTCAGCTCTGTCGGTCCATTCAATGCAATTAAATGGAGACCAGAACTTTAGAGCTCCAAAAAGTACATAAATGCAGCATAAAAGTAATCCATAAGACTCCAGTGGTTAAATCCATGACTTTAAAAGCTATATAGCTTTTAGGATAGGTGTGCATGAGAAACAGAAAAATATTTGAGTACTTTTTACTATAAATTCTTCTACCTGCCCAGTAAGTGGCAATGTGCACAAATAATGTGAATTGCCAAAAACAAAAGAAGAACTCTTAGAAGACAAAAGAGCACTATAGGAGGGCCAGTGAATGTGGACATTTCTAGTAAAAAATGACTTAAATATGTATTTGTTTCTCACCCACACATCATCATGTCCCTTCTGAAAATATACATTTAACCACTAGAGTCATCTGGAATACTTTTATGCTGCCTTTATGAGCTTTTTTAGCTTCAAAATTCTGGTCCACTTGCATTGTATGGACCTACAGAGCTGAGATTTTCTTCTGAAAATCTTACTTGTGTTCAGCAGAAGAAAGAAAGTCATACACATCTGGGATGGCATGAGGGAGAGTAAATTATGAGAGAATTTTCATTTTTTGGGTGAACCGTTCCTATAATTTCCACTTTTATACTATTAATATTATTTGTAATTTAAAAAATAAATAAATAATAATTTAGAAAATAATACAAAGTAGAAGCATTTGATTAGTGGTCTCAGGCTTTTCCAGCATGGATTGTATTCTGGTTCTGAACAGCAACACCATAATGTTGGTTTGCTGTAGAGTGAGGGATTGGTGTCAGCTCCTGCAAACAGTGAAAGTGAAAAAGGAATGATTCTAAACTGCAACAGAACAGAATCATAACTAGAGGTACATTTACACAGACCGTTTAATGCTGCTCAGATCAGGCATAAATGCATTTACACAGCAATATAAACTGCATTAATAATGTTATAAGATTAATGTTTTAGATATAATGAAAATATGAAGTTATTCTTTTAAATATAAACTAAATTATGAAATATATGCTCTATCATAACAACAACAAAGTTTAAGGCTGTTCTGATGCTGCATTTCATTTACACAAAATCTAAGCAGCATCAGAACAGAACTGCCTTTGATTCTAGGGGCTGAGGTGGTTCAGAGCAGGCATAATTTAGTCTGGCTTTTGCGTCTTTACACAGAATTTTGAGCAGGCTCAGAGCAGGCTTAACAGAACAGGCTGTGTAAAGATGCCTAAGATGTCTAAAACAGAACATAAACTGTAATGTCAACAAGTGAAGGACTTTTATTATGAGACCACCCTTATAGTAATACTATATTGCCCCTATAGTAATACAGTAATAAAGGACATACCTTAATGGCACTAACAGAAAGGGAGTAAACTCCAAAGAGAGACACAACTAAACCAATGATACACGCTAGCACCAGGAAACCGATCAGTGTCGCCAAGATTCCATTCACTAAGAACTGTAATACAAGCCAGAAAACACAAACCAATAATAATAAGATCTGTATTCCAACAGCACAATTTTATGATATAACAACCAGCGTTGGGTGAAATCTGATTTCAAGGCAATTTGTTACAGCATCGAATTACTTTTAGTCAAAAAGTAGTGTAAAACATTACATTTTAAATTCTTGTAATCAGATTACAGTTACTGATTTTCAATTAAGTTCATTATTTTTAAGTTAATTACTTGGGATACACATTTATTTTATGTAGAATAAATGTAAAACATGAATTAGGTTAATATGTACGTCTGTTTGCATTTCTGTGACAGTTGAGGGGCATGCACCCCTCATTGTAAGGGAAAAACGAGTATTATGACTCACATGCGACAGTGAACGAGGAAATATAGACATCATTTTGAATTCATTAAACAGAAAAACTAAAACTTTTCTGTGAAAAGTGTTTAGATAGTAAAGTAAAAGTTAAGTAACTAGTAATTACTTTTTTGATGAGGTATCAGTAAAGTAATCTGATTACAATTTAGGACAGTAAAAGAGAAATAATTTGTAATTTGTGGAAGATAACTTCCTTTGAGTAATTAACAGCCCATTCTTTCTTCAATGGTAAATCAATCACATGTATATAATGGACACAAAAGAATGTTTTGACATGATTCTCAGAGGGGAAATAGGAAAATGTTATACTTCAATTAAAAAATCAATTTAAATTCCAAAGGTTTGAATTATAAATTTGAGATTATCGCCATTAGCCAATAACTGGACCCGCATGGCTGAAGGGCTAGCTCTATGTTGTGTCTGTTGCAAAATATACCAGTTTATTTAATTACCTTTATTCATATTTATTCTTGTTTTTGGTGAATTTTGATTACATATTGTGTAATATGTTTTTTAGTATATGTGTATATCTCATTTGCATAGTTATATTGCATTAGCCTTATATTATGTTCTATATATTTACATTAAAGCAGCCATTAACCACCCTGCTCTTTTGTTATTGGTACCGGCCTTTGAAAAATCCATATTTTGACCACTAGTCGGAACTGTATGTTATCTAAATGAAGGAATTTCTGTGAGTTCATTCTCTTCTAAAACAGTGAGGAATGCACATTAAAACTGCTGTAATCTAAAATTAACTTAAATCTGAGGGGAACAGGTTTTAAACCATGTTTTAGATTCATATTAAATGTAATCTCAAACTGACAAACAGTTTAAACAAATTTGTGAAGGTTTAATCCTGCTCAGAATCACAGAATTTTGTTTGTGATATTCTTGCTGCATCGTAAAGCTTGTAATGTGACTCACCTCTTTCTGTCCCCCTCTCTCTCCTTCTCCACAGCAAGCCCAAACAGAGTGAAGTGGGTCACAACACCACTGAAACAAGCAGGACAGCCTGGAGTCACATCTCTCCTACTCCTAAGACTGTACACACTCAACCACAGTCTGCCAGATGTGACGTTCAGTCTCGTTTGTAACTTTCACATGTAATGCTTTCTGCTTCATAATTCCTACTCTAAAATAATCTGCTCTTCGGTTCCATGCAGAGCACAGAAAGAAATAGGCAAATGAGAACTAAAGATGTCAAAATATGATCAAAATCATGTCATAATCAAATCTTTTTTCCCCCGACAATAAACCAGGCAAACGGTCAGTGGCTGACTGAAGTATAACATTTCCCTTTTTTTTTTTTAAACAGTTGATCTAATCTTTTGTAGTTTCAAATAGTCGATTCTATTATCAGTTTTGTTCAGTATTTATAATGTTAAGTCACTTGTGGGAAGGTGTTTTGGCTCGGGGGTTAGCAGAATGGTTTAGTCTCTGTTTGTTTACCTCTGTGTCCCTGTAGTAGTACGACTCGCCCCTGAATGGGATGTGTCTGGCCATGAGCCCAAATCCAACAATATCAAATGCTGCTGTTAGTAACTGCAGAACAATAGTTGTCAGCACCTGCAACAAAGGAACAGAAATCTATTTCAACAATAGATAATCTCATTTCCAATTGGTGAAACATTTACAAATACAATATATTTTTACACACTTGACCTGTACTATATGATGAATTACACTGGCGGCCAAAAGTTTGGAATAATGTACAGATTTTGCTGTTTTGGAAGGAAATTGGCATTTTAATTCACCAAAGTGGCATTCAGCTGATCACAAAGTACAGTCAGGACATTACTGATGTAAAAAACAGCACCATCACTATTTGAAAAAAGTCATTTTTGATCAAATCTAGACAGGCCCCATTTCCAGCAGCCATTGCTCCAACACCTTTTCTTTGAGTAATCATGCTAAATTGCTAATTTGGTACTAGAAAATCACTTGCCATTATATCAAACACAGCTGAAAGCTATTTGGTTCATTACATGAAGCTTAATGTTGTCTTTGTGTTTGTTTTTGAGTTGCCACAGTATGCAATAGACTGGCATGTCTTAAGGTCAATATTAGGTCAAAAATGGCAAAAAAGAAACAGCTTTCTCTAGAAACTCGCCAGTCAATAATTGTTTTGTGGAATGAAGGCTATACAATGCTTGAAATTGCTAAAAAAACTGAAGATTTCATCCAAAGGTGTACACTACAGTCTTCAAAGACTAAGGACAACTGGCTCTAACAAGGACAGAAAGAGATGCGGAAGGCCAGATGTACAACTAAACAAGAGGATAAGTACATCAGAGTCTCTAGTTTGAGAAATAGATGGCTCACATGTCCTCAGCTGACAGCTTCATTGAATTCTACCCGCTCAACACCAGTTTCATGTACAACAGTAAAGAGAAGACTCAGGGGTGTAGGCCTTATGGGAAGAATTGCAAAGAAAAATCCACTTTTATATCAACTACATCAGATAAACCTGCCCTTAAATGGAACATAAAAACAAAATCTGGTTGCTTGACATTTCGGTCAAACAATCTCTCCCTACCGAAGCGGGTGGTTTTTGGCGAAAATAAGTTGCAAAGATGACCTGACTTTATGCCACTGTCATTAAAAGTTTGGCTACGCGAGACTACTGTCGATAAGACTGCACTTACTGTAATTTGGTCAATACAGGACAGAGAGCAAGGTCCTTTCTCTCACAGAAATTTTAATTCTGACAATAAGACAGTAGTTATTAATTCCTGATTGCACTCAGAAATAGACGACATGTAAATATAAATGTTTATATTAAGGCAAAAATTTCACAAACATGCATGTTGTTGTATGTCCCTGCATGTGCCTCTTTCTTGAGCACTTTCTCTTATTTTAAATGATTGTGTGAAATATTTGTGTATTTATTGTCATACCAGACATTTAGATGGTTTCCTCCCGGTATGCACCAGGACAATGCCAGTAATGGTGAGCTGTAGGAAACAGTGGCACATGACCGATTTTAAACATTACTGTCCTAAACTTGAAATGAAAGGTCTTTTAATGTGTGTGTTTGTACCTGAGCACCGTTGACGATGAGGATGATAATTTCACGCTGGATATGATAGTGTAGCTTATACACAATTGTGCTCATGATGACAGTCAACACTCCAATTATGATCTCAACAGCCTAAACCAAAGTACACACAAAAAATAAATACATTAGATTACAACTACAACAAACTTCACTTTTACATGCTGAAATATGTTAGCATCCTTTGCAAAAAGCAAAAAGAGTCACATCAGTTTGGTCTAGGAGCTCTCATATGACTGTCTACTCCCTATTACTATGGGCTGCATTTGAAAATAAGACTGCATTTGTTGAGGCAATCTCTATTACATCAAATTAAATTAAAAAGCAATGTTTTTTTTTGTTTTTGTTTTTTGTGCATGAAAATTAACATTTCGAGAGAATGAATTAATGCCTCTTGGACATCTGTCTGCGTTTAAGTGTGTGTGTGTGTTTCAGATATGGGTGTGTCCTTGAATGTCGGCCAGTTGTCATTCTAATAAAGACACTACATATGCATGTATATTAAACTAAAGCTTTTTAAAGAAGATCTTCTAAAGGACATAATTACTAATAATTACAATTATGCCATCTCTTTGACTGTATGTAAACAATCCACTCAAACTACAGCACTTCATATAATGATACAGCTGGTTGATCAGATATCTGTCATAATAGAGGTAACAAAGCGGCAGTAATCGATATATGTGTATTATGTTTGCTGTAGCAAAAACTCACGCCAAGCGTCTTGGGCTCTGCGCTCTTAAACGCTTTAATCTGAGACGCGTACAGCGACATCCCGACAGTTCACCAGTCACTCATCAATACAACACAATCCACTGCAAACAACATCACAACAGTATGCATTAACAAAAAAACATCTGCAGGGCACATTCGTTGGGCATGCTTTCTGGAATCAAATAGGCTATACATGATTATTTTTAAGCCTCTGTGGAAGTGTAATACCGTGCACACGTGTGGTGAGGAGCGCTCGCTTACCTTTGCGCACTGGCGTTCTACAGAGTCTGTGCGGCGGGTCTCTCCGCTCCGCAGTGTTGATGTCATGATGATGGGAGGCGGCTAAACAGGGAGAAAACCAGGTTGGCTCGGTCCCGAGAAAAATCAAGAACTCTCTCATCCCGCCGGCCTTTATTTCAGAAAACACCCCTTTAAGTGCAGAGTATTTTTATCCCAGTTATGAATTATGTAGAACATTACAGCTGAGTCAAGTGTGCGCGCGGAGAAACTGCAAGCGAGTGGATTCATGAAACATCTGTTTATATTCTTCAGCATGAAGAATGGCTTGTTTCTAAGGGAAATGTGTACAGGCATGGGGGTAACTTTGTTTTAAGAAGTGATAGGCAGTCTATTATAAAACAAAAATCATATAAACAACCAAATGTAGCCACAAACTCATTTAATCAAATATTTCAATAGAACATTTCCTTTTTTTTTTTTTTCCTTCACTAAGCTGTGTGCAATTGTTCTTTCCAATCAATTTCAGGTGGTCAAATCAGTTTGTTAGGCCTATATATATTTTATTGGTAGCTAACACTTTAGAATAAGGTTTTATTCATTAACATTAGTTAACTACGTTAATTAAAGGTATATTCCAGGTTCAATACAAGTTAAGCTCAATTGACAACATTTGTGGCATAATGTTGATTACCACCAAAAATAATTGCGACTCGTCCCTCCTTTTTCAAAAAATCAAAAATCGAGGTATTGGTGTGGCACTTACAATGGAAGTGAATGGGGCCAAATCTGAGAGGTTCTAAAGGCAGAAATGAAAAGCTTAAAATTTGATAAAAGCACTTAAATTAATTATTTTAAAAATAGTGTATTATTTGAGCTGTAAAGTTGTTTATATTGTAGCTTTTATGGTCGTTTTGGGGTTTACAGTGTTACGTTGTAATGGCAATATAGCTGTAAAATTGGATAACTTTACAGAGAAAAGGTTAACAAGTGATTTTATCACACGAAAATCATGTTAGCACATGTCTGGTTCACATCTTGTGGCTATACTTTTGAAAAAGTGAGTATTAACGTTTACAGATTGGCCCCATTCATTTCCATTGTAAGTGCCTCACTGTAACCCAGATTTGTACTCTTTTAAAGAAAAGGAGGGACGAGTCGAAATTCATTTTTTGTGGTAATCAACATTATGCCACAAATGCTGTTGATTGAGCTTAACTTGTTTTGAACCCGGAATATTCCTTAAACAAGAAGAACAATGAATAGCCTACTTCTACAGCATTGGTTAATGTTAATTTCAACATGTAACCTACTAATAATTTTTTTTTTGAATTAAATGTTTTATATAATATTAGTTTATGCATTTTGAACCAACATATAGTGTCTAACAATGAACAATTGTATATTTTTTATTATCAATATTTTTAACAGCATTTAATGATCTTGGTTATTGTTTATTTGTAAAAAAAAAAAGAAAAAAAAAAAAAGAACAATAACCAAGATCATTAAATGCTGTTAAAAATATTGATCATTATTAGTTCATGATACCTAATATATGTACCAATATAAACGACTAGAACCTTACTGTGAAGTGTTACCATTTTATTTGATAATAAATCTGCCACTGTTGGTTCTGGGATTTTCTAGGTCGGTAGATAATTGCTTGGATCACATCTAGTTGATCTAGAGGTAAGCTAATTGCTTTGAGTGCAAGAGGTCTTGGGTTCAAACCCAGCACTATAAAGTTTTTATTTAGTAAACCAAAATTGCTGGAGTATGTCTGTAGATGTTTATCAGGAGCAGGGCGTTTTTGTTTTAGTTTGTTTTGGATTTCACTGAAATAGAGTGAACCGAGGATGAATGATAGAGAAGTAGAGGGCAAGTCTGAGCAGTGTCAATATCTGTGACAGGACAACCGCGACAACTGCAACGAACACAAAGCAAACTTTAAAAAATACAAGATCAAGCAACAACATTTCCATTGTAACACATACAAATGTAACGAACTCCTGCTTGACAATTCCTTAGACACATTCCTGCTGCGAGCTATTTCATAAAGTGGTGGGGACAACATTTGCCATAGCAAAAAGTGGTGTGGACATTTCCCCACTGTAAATGATGCCTTTGTTATGTGTGTGTGTGTGTGTGTGTGTCCTGGCTGGCAGAGTGCGAAACTGAGCAACCTAACTCAATTAATTGAAAGAAATATAATGAAAGACAATGCATTTTATTTAGAAAATCAACAAAAAATGTGCCACAAGTCCCACGGAATCTTCCCATACAAAAGTCTGTTTAAAGGAAAGTGCAATTATTTAATTACTTTACAAATCATCATACTACCACAGATTACTAGCCATCTAAATAGAAATGGTTATGTTGTATTAAATAAAATAAAATAATATAAAGCAAATATTATTACCGTCAGCCTATGATTAAAACTTTGGCTTGATATACTGTATGCCAAACTAGTGGGGGAAATCAAGTGTGGCTGCTCAGGGTTTGGATGCACAATCCACCCCATCTTTCAGGAGACTAGACTCACTGCCATAAAAGTCAACATCTGTTTCATCCTGAAATAAAGAGGCAAGATTCTGTAAGAACACATCCAGATGTCAAAACCAGGAAATGAGAGATCTCCATATAGGGCCTACATACAAAAATGAAGAATTATTATATATATATATATATATATATATATATATATATATATATATATATATATATATATATATATTTTTTTTTTTTTTTTTTTTTTTTTTTTTTCATTTAGCCTACAACTATTCAGAGGTGGTCAGTATGATCAAAAATGTATTTCAAGGTACAAGTAATTTTATATCATTGTACGGTATATACTGAATAACAATGTAGTTATTTTTGCTAGAAATTCAACCTAAAAATGTTTTATATATTACATAACGATATGGTAATGCTTATTTTTTTAATAATCTAGTGAATTAAATACTACTTATTTACATTAATACTTTAAAACTTATCTATCTATCTATCTATCTATCTGTCTGTCTGAGATTAAGTTCTACACCAGACCACCCAACTATCATATATACAGTACATAACACAATATATCCTTATACACCAATACTTTGGATATATCATAAATACTGTATGAACCTCCACCGAGGTCTAGTCTCACCTGTTTGGTAACCTGCCAGATGGCCTGACCTGAGACAATGGACAGAGTGATGCAAACACACAGTTCAAGAAAAGATAGTGCCAGCAGAAGACCTTTCATTCCATCCTTTAAATTCTAAAAAAAAAAAAAAAAAGGATTTAAAAAAAATAAATAAATAAATAAAAAAAACCACACACACACACACACACACACACACACACACACAAAAAAAAAAACCCCCACGACATACAGATAATCAAGTTCTGTCACGGAAAAGCCCAAACCATAAATGAAAAAACTGATGACCCATGTACCACCCCCATAAATCATCAGTAGTTTCGTACATAAAATTTACTTCTGTTGTATGAACATATCCAGAAGCGCCCTTCATCACAAGAAGAGCCATTTTCCGGTCTAATGCTGAGCTGCCAACTGAAGTAGCCAATTCCTCCTGCAGCCATCACAGCACACATCACACTCATGGCCAGCGTGGTTTTGATCTGCCCAAAGACAAACAATATGAAAGAGAATTTCTTACAGAATGCAGCACATTTCATTCTGGGTACTTTCAGACATATATTGCAATAAATTGCAAATAGCTATTTTACACCAATTAACTCATTTCACATATTAGTAATCAAGAATGTAATGAGCCTCATTTTGAAATGAATTGTTCTGGTCTGGATGCTGATTGGTCAATACAGCACTATAATTACCCATGCTAATATACACAATATATTGTATGGCTATAGAACGAAGCACCTATTGACACAGCTACCTTGTACTGTACATCACTGCACACATAGAGACCAACTATTAACCTCAGTTTACATGTCAGGGATTACATCTTTATTATATATTTATATTCATATCTTATTATATCTGAAGGGGTTGCAAGCACTCTGGTCTGGTGTGCACTTTAGCCATGAATCATGACAATATTTACAAGATTATGATCGTGCAGAGATGATGTGAAAATTATTTGTCTTCACCAAAGTTAAAATGCTGATGAAAAAGTCAGTAAAGATGAGAATTTACTCACCAAAGTAAGATTGGACCTCGAGTGTGCCACAATTGCGACAGACCCAGAGATGACAAACTGCCAAACAAATGTATTTGTAATTACACCACCATGTATAAATTGTTTTATTTTAAAGGATATATAATTTTTATGGTTTAACCTTAACTAAAACTACTGAGGCTGAAAAAAAAAAAGGGGGGGGGGGGAGTAAAACACATACAAAAACAATTAGACAATATACAGTAGACAAAAGAATACAATACACAAACACCTAATGATAATTATTCATATTTCAGTTAAATGAATAGTGAATACAGATTATAATGCTTATATGTTTGTCACTCACAGGAAGTCCAAGAGTGAATACAATCTCAGCAGGCAGTGTGTTGATGACAAGTGTGATGGTGCTCAATGCCATGATTACCAAACCAGTAAATACCTGCACCAACTGCCCAAACAAAGAAAAATCCACTTAACACACACTATACTACACATTCCATTCAAGGATATATCTCTATTCACATCTCAATATGCATACTTGTAAGTTCTGAACAACATTTATTTACAGAAATGTTCAGGGTTCAATAAAATTTAAGCTCTCGACATCATGTCAATAACCACAGAAAATTATTTACACCCATCTTTCAGCTACAAACCAAAGCAAAAATTAGGTCCACAGTAATGCACTTACAATGGAATCTATAGGGCAAGGCATTTAGATCAGAGGGTTAAGATGAAGAAGCTCAGATTCTTGTTAAAGCACTTATATTAATTTAAGAATTGGTTATAACTTTGCACAGTCAAGGTTGGTAAGCAATCACACTAGCTTCATATTATCAGTTATAATGATTAAGTTTCGTGGCCAGGGCTGTAGCTAGTGGGGTGAAAGGTGGTAACGATTCTAGGGGCCCACAGGTCCAGGGGGGCCCCACAGCAAATTCAAAACTTTATTTTTATTTTTAATAGGAAAGGGTCCTTGACCAATATACAGTCAGGGGGCCCAGAATACCTTGCTACAGCCTTGTTCGTGGCTAAACTTTCAAAATCGTCTGCAATTTAACGTTTGTTCTGGTGCGATGCCTTGCCCCATAGTCTTCCAATGTAGGTGCTTTACTGTACACATGCTTGTTTTTACAAACAAAAATATTTTCTGCCACCAATAGAGATTTATTTGAATTTAACCCAGAATTTTCCTTTAAATGGTTACTGTGAAACTCTCACCCCCAGTGACAGGGGCTTTCTCTTCAGGAACATCCTGGTTGCAGGTGGCAGACTGGGCTTTTCTGGGACAACCAAGCTCTCTTTTGGGTCCAGAAACTCATTTTTTAACTCTGTTGGGATATGCATCACCACCGTAACTCCATTCGCTGTAGTTGTCATTGAAGATGCCATATCTTACAGGGTTATGAGTCACACCTTTATACTGCAACTTTAAACAAAAATCACATGAAAAATGAGCACTAGCCATACATGCTTCTTGTTTCCAGATGTAGGATGCAAATCTTAGGTCTCCCATTTTAAGTTTGCAGTTATGAATGTTTATATTCGTTTTTGTTTTTAAATCTACTATACTGAGAGTATAACCAATAAAATGCTGTAGATAGGCAGCTGACTTAGGGGCCGTTTACACGACAATGTTTTCATACTTTCAATATACTGAAAACATTTTATGCGTTTTGGCTGTTCGTTTTCACGACAACGGCGTTTTGGGGACTGAAAACGCAAACTTTTGAAAACGGGTTTCAAAGTGCAAGTTTTTGAAAACGATGCTGTTATCGTCTCCGTGTAAACATGCAAATACGATGACGACATGCGCACGCGTATTACGTGTTATATAAAGGATTATGGATTGATAGGCATCAATTTGAGATGTATAATTATCAATATGAATACTGGTGTCTGTGCAAATAACAGTAATCAACAATTTATTCACTTGGAGTGTTTTGTATGGAGTGTGAACATTGTACAGTAGGCAGAACCTGCTATTTGAAAATCTTGAAATTAATGTATGGATTCAGATGGGAAAAATGTATTTGCATTTTAAATGTTATTTATTTATTTATTAACTTAATTTTATCTGATGTACATTTACCCTGCAATTCATTCACCCACCACATATGCATATAGCCTACAGACAGAGATGTGATACCATGTACAGTATTCATTGATATGCTTAGAATAGTGAAAATGCATGTTAGATCCAGTGTACACAAGACCTCTCTCTCCATCAGAATATATCCATATATCAGAGTTCTGTCTAATATCCAAAACCAGTCAACACCAACAGCTTATGTTAACTTACTCTCCTACGAGCCCAAGATTCAGCAGGGGGGATACAGAAGAAGGCAGGAGACGAAGTGATGGTAAATATGAGCAGAGTTTATTGAATAATCTTGAGAGTTCAGTCTATAGGCATGCGCGTGAGTACTTCAAAACAACGCGCGAGACATTCAAAACTACAATGGCGGACCACTGGACAGTAGTGTTTGTGCTGCTCAAGATTTTGAGTTTATTGAGGCTTCTCCAGCAAAGTAATTGTAGTAATAAAGCAACCTCATCGTCCGTCCAGACAAAATTGCTCAATGCTTTCACCATCTTCATTGTTTGTGATCACCGCGACGTCATTTACTGACTGAACAGGAACAAAACTTCTACGGGAAATGAAAAACATCTTTCTCCTCCCACTGAAGTCTGTTATAACCTGTTGATGCTCATTGACCCCTTCCATGGGTTTGACATTACTTTGACTAAATTAGTTCACATTTACCATATAGTGTGCTGTTCAAAATTGTTCATAATGATGACAAATTATACATCTTTGTAATATGTCAACATTATTAACTTTGAATAATAACTAGGTGAACTAATAATTTCTGTTTCTCATAATTTGTCCTTGGCTGCATTATAAATGTTTCCTTATTGGAACTATAATCATAGTTTGCATAAGTAGATGTATTGGGGTGGATTTGACTATAGAGCTTGGGAAACTACGTCACTACGCATTGCATTCTGGGTAGTTGCCGCCATGTTTTAGGACACGCTCATCAGTTATCAGCGATAATAAACAGGAAAAAAAACAACAAAAAAATAATAATGGACCGAACGAAGACCAAGTGCAAGATTCTATATAGAGAAAAGCTCAACAAGGAAGCAAAGTTGCGGTACTTACAAAAAATCAAGGAAATCAATAGGCTCGATCCGTACGAACACAAAGAGTGGTCCGATGATCTTAACGAGCTACCGCATGGCAGATTCAGCCTCAGGCGCATCAGAGTTGAGAGGAGCATCTGAAAAGGTGAAAGTTTTCGGCCGGTCTGTGGCAGGCAGGGAAGAAGCTTAAACAAGCAGTTAATTTCGGCACGCCTGCAGCTACAAAAAAGACATTCCTGCTGTTCTGCAGTGTTGTCTTTTGAACCAGTGTCATCCATCTGTGAAGCACCATCTGGTGTTGCAGCTTCATCCATCTCCAGTCTCTGGCCAGCTAGATCAAGTGGTGCAGGTGCAGCATTAGTCCCTGTGACAGCTTGCTGTCTCTGTGTTCTCCTGTTAAACCGCCCAGTGCGTTGCTTTAACTTCTGTGTGCCCAAGATGTAATGATGGTACCCAGTCAGGATCACACTCTAGCATTTCATAGGCTGGTTTGCCTAAAAAGAAAAGGCCGAATTTGATTAGTTATGTAGCTATGTAGCCAGTTACTAGTGCAAAGTTAGCGGTGTAGCAACAACTCTACGCCATGTTTGCATTGCTAGCGGTAACAACAAAAACAGTTAGATGTGCTTTGATTATATCTTACCTTTGTGAAAATGGTGTGAACAAACGTGTCGGGGAATGTTGTTGAAGGTGATGTTTTTCCGTCTTACTGCTGCTACCCATGCCATGCGACGGCACTTTGTTAACTCGGAGACCTGAGATCCAACGTGTTGTTTCCAGGTGGGAAAGCTGAAAAATCGCACTCCATTTGAAGTACGGTTTCCACGCCGGTCGTGAGTGCGATTATGGCAGTT
Source organism: Myxocyprinus asiaticus (assembly GCF_019703515.2). Classification (NCBI taxonomy): domain Eukaryota; kingdom Metazoa; phylum Chordata; class Actinopteri; order Cypriniformes; family Catostomidae; genus Myxocyprinus; species Myxocyprinus asiaticus. The sequence continues at coordinate 8,763,336 of NC_059358.1, read as the reverse complement.
AATTACACAACAAGCATTCACCATTGTTACGTATTTTTATCTGTATAATACAAACTATACCATCTATTTCCAATACAACACTGTATCCACCACAGTTTCTGTGTCCTAAAGTCCCAACATGCATTGCGTTGCTGACGTCACGTTCCCAGAAGCTATTGAAAATGTAATTTTAATTTAATTCTGCTCAAATGAACGAAATGACTTGAATAAAGATTCGTTCATTTTGCTCATTTTGAGACTCAAAATGATTTGATATTCCCATCACTATAACATATAAACCATGGGCAGCTCTAGGGTTGGGATACTGGGGCTTATGCTATCTTCATGTGCTGTCGGAATTATCCTACTTCCCACTTCTGGGACCGGTTACACCAGCTATACATAAGTTACAGCTTAGCCTAGTTGTGGCATAAATGGACACTAAAGTCACAATTTACGGACTACTAAACATTTGAGGGTTGCACCATTAAATTAGGTAGGATGTAACCCTACGTATAAACTAAATATTTACGGAAGACTCCGACCAGGAGTAACGGTTGGAATAAAAAAGCAGACTGATATTTTATGACATCAATGAGCCAATGTTTTGTGTGACAGGCATCAATCATTTCGACATACAGTATGATGTTGACATTTACACTAGTTTACATTTATGAGAGAGAAAAAACGTACTTTTAAGCCCTTCAGCATGAAACCGTTCAAACAGGGCAGTTTTCAGGGTGCATCGCCCGGTGTGAAGTTTCAACACATTCAAAATATATATAGGATATTAAAATGAATAAATGTCTATTTTTCCAGCCTGTTGTATTAGTTTATTTATCACCCCTTATTTATTTTAGATACATTTCCTATATATTGTTATTTACACAGGGCAAATATACTATTTATCAAATCTACTTTTATTACGTATCGTATTTTCAGGGTTGGGGAGTAACAGAATACATGTAACGGGATTATGTATTTAAATACAAAATATTAGTAACTGTATTCCACTACAGGCAGATGTTTTTAAGACAAAACAAGTGAAAAAAAATCTACCAGTGCTGTAGAAGTAATCCAAAGTATTTAGATTACGTTACTGACCTTGAGTAATCTAATGAAATTCGTTACATTTTACAGCATGTATTCTGTAATCTGTAGTGGAATACATTTTAAAAGTAACCCTCCCAAACCTGCGTATTTATTTATTTAATTTTGTATTGGTTCCATACACATATTTAAACAACACGAATACACGGAATCAACTTTTATCAGTTATATTATATATATATATATATATATATATATATATATATATATATATATATATTAAATAAAATCTGAGTGCTCGAGACCACACAGATAAAAAAATTCTGAACCCTCGACCAAAACTCTTGAGTCTTAGTACAGAACCAAAAACCATGGGCTATGTCCCCATCCTCCAACTGGCATCGCCAGCAAGTAGGTGTGTCTTTAAGGCCAAGCCTATACAATCTTCTTAAGAGATGTTAAAACCCTGTCCCCTAAACTCTGAATTAGCCAGGAATAGTATGCTGAAGCTTCACAACCTTTTCTAAAACCAGCAAGTACCATCTCAAGAGTGCCTTTAGGGGGCTGTGTACTACACCCAAAGGTGGTTCAGAGTAGATGGTGCAGCTGTAAGTACTTGTAGAATTGAGATCTGGGAATCCCAAACCACTGTATTATATTTTCAAAGGATCTCAATGCTCCATTTTCATACAGGTCACCCAGCGTAGCAACACCCTCCTCAATCCATTCTGCCCAGCAGAAAGAGGACTTATTAATGCATAATTTAGGGTTCAACCAAATACTTGCGGCAACATTCAGGTAAATGTCTGAATTGAACACGTGGGAAACTTTTGTCCACAATAAATGCGTGTGCGAGATAACGGGATGTGTCTTTACTTCTCCGGGCAGCTTGGTAGAAAGACTTTGCAATGGCAAGATAGGGGCAAGGATTTCCTGTTCAATAAAGAGCCAGGGAGGGGCTCTCTCAGGTGGAAATGACCAATCTGCCAAATGTATGAGACCAAAAGCATAATAGTAAAACAAAATCTTGGGGAGACCTAACCCACCTTTGTCAATTGTTCTATGTAACTTACTGGAATGCAACCGAGGGCGTTTACCATTCCAAATAATGGATTTAGCTATACTATCAAATTCTTTAAAATATAAGAGGGGAACTTCAATGGGGAGAGATTGTAGTAGGTAGTTGAATTTTGGAATACAATTGTTTTTATAACATTAACCTTCACAGTCATAGATAAATGTAGTGAAGCCCACCTGTCCACATCACTTGAAAACCTTTTTATTAAAGGGTCAAAATTAACTCTAACTTTATCACTCAAATTTGCTGGAAATAAAATGCCCAAATACTTAATGCCATGCTTGGGCCACTGGAAGGCACCTGGTTGAAAAGCTGTTAAAGGGCAATACGCTGTCAGAGCCAAAGCTTTGGATTTAGACCAATTCACTCTGTATCCCGAGAGCTTCAAAAAGGAATTACTAATTCTGTGCAGGCAAGTCATAGATCTAGTAGGGTCGGAGACGAATAATAAAATATAATCTGCGTAAAGCAAAAGCTTATGCACCACACCTCCCGCCACCACCCCTGGAAAATCATCCTCCTTTCTTATCGCGGCTGCCAATGGTTCCAGGGCAAGACAGAACAACAATGGGGAAAGAGGGCAACCCTGACAGGTTCCCCTATCCAGAGTAAAATAATCTGAAATTAATCCATTAGTTTGTACCGCCAGTACCAGGTGTCTATAAAGTAACCTAATCCAACCAATTAAAGTATTCCCAAACCCGTACATTTCCAAAATCTTAAAAAGATCCCATTCTACCATATCAAACGCCTTTTCGGTGAGATGGCAGCGGCCGGAGTCTGATCATTCGCCACTGACCACATGATATTAATGAAACACCTAAAAAAGAGATACGGCCCCAAATAAACCCCACCTGATCTATATGTATAAGAGATGTCATTACTTTACTTAATTGGTTGGCCAGAATTTTTGACAATATTTTAACATCTAGCTGCATCAGGGAAATTAGACGGTAACTCTTACACTTGCTTGGATCTTTGTCCATTTTCACACTGAATCACACTGATCTGGGCTTGTGTCATGGTTGGCGGAAGCTTTCCATTCTTTATTGATTCCATATAAACTTCTAGCAAAAGTGGAGCCAATTCTGTAGCACAAGATCTAAAAAACTCAGCGGCAAAGCCATCTGGCCCCGGAGCCTTGCCTGTAGGCAAGTCCTTAATTACCTCGCCAAGCTCCTCCAAGGTTATCTCAGAATTTTTATGCTCAGCCGTCAGTTTAGGAAGTTCTAATGGTTCCACAAAGTTTCTAATATCCTCATCAGTAGACGAAGACGTGGAACTATAGAGATCAAGATAGAATTCTTTAAAAGCATTATTAATATCAATGGCTGAGGTAAATATTTCACCACCAGCATATTTCACTGAAGGAATAGTAGAAAAAGACTCTCTCTGTTTTATATATCTAGCCAGAAGTTTTCCTGCCTTGTCACCCGACTCAAAGTATGACCGTCTTTCCCTGAATAGCCAAAACTCCACCTTCTGTGACATAATTATATCTGTTTTTCAATCGGGTCAATTGTCTGAGGCCATCAGACGTCATTCGGCGCTTCAGCTCTGCCTCGGCACTTTTAATATTCCCTTCCAACTCCACAAGTTCTTGTGCTTTGGAATTTTTAGTGAATGAGGCATACTGTATCATCCGGCCCCTAAGAACCGCTTTAAGTGCCTCCCAAGCCATGCCCACAGAGGGTACTGAGGACCAGCTGGTCTCCATATAGACATTGATTTCAGTCTTTAACATTTGTTGGAATTCAGGATTTTGCAAAAGGGATACATTAAAGCGCCAACTATATGATTTCTTTTTCTCCATATGTGGCAACACCTCTAAACACAAAAGGGCATGATCTGATACTAAAATGTTTCCAATTGAGCAATCAACAACTGATGAAATGAGGGACTTATAAGATATATAAAAAAATAAAAATCTATTCTAGAGTAAATCTTATGGACTGATGAAAAAAATGTATAGTCCCTCCCAGATGGGTTCAGAAGTCTCCAAACATCTGTAAGAACAAGATTTTTACACATCCTGTGAAGCATCAATGCTGCTCTAGGGGGCTTACACACTTTTGCTTCACTATGATCAAGGAGTCCATCAAAAGATTAAAGTCTCCTCCCAATATTATATCATGAGGGGTGCCAGCGGGTTGCAACATCCCTTCAAGATCTATAAAAAAAGCCCTGATCATCCACATTAGGTGCATAAATATTAGCCAAAATAAGACTTTGTCCCTGAATTTTGGCTAAAACAATAATGACTCCTAATTTATCTTCGATCTGTTTGAGACATTTTAATTGTAGATGTTTACTTATCAGTGTAATGAATCCCCTGCTCTTACTCGAGCCAGCACTATAGAAAACATGTCCACCCTATATCTTGCCAAATGTTTCAGCTTCCTGCGGAGAAGATGCGTTTCTTGAGGAAATACTATCTCATATTTCTTACGCTTAAAAAGAGAAATAACCTTCCTTAACCATGCGTATATTAATGGGGATATAATTTATTGAAGCTGACAGTTATGTGAGCAAACAAGGTTTCAACATTAACCATAACAAGATCAAATTGAAGGTCACAGTTTTTTAACACTTCTGTTTACAAATTTGAAGGCTGTTTATTGGATCAATATAGGTAAACATCATATTATGTGACTATGCATTACTTTACGGAGAGCTTACGACCTACTAGTTAAGTCTTGCATTAAGAACATGTGGTGCAACCAAATTAAATACTGACTTAGTTACAAACTAACTAGTAGTTACTAAGCCCTTAGTGTGAATTTTACATCCCGAGTTACGTGAGACCTTACGCACAGCTGGTGCAACCCTACCTTGAAGTGGTAATTACGAGTATGTTGTGTTCAAGTACTTTGTTGTCAGAAAGAACAGGAAACATGGATGATGCCAGGTTGATACCTATATATTTTTTGAGGAACTTTTATTTTTACAGAATAATACATTACTCAGATAGCCTGCTGACGATAATGGACTTTTGGTAAAATACAAGCAAATTTCACAGTGTAAAAATGTACAAAATGCATAAAATGGTTGCTTATATGCATAAATTAATATGACCGAATCAGCAAGCGTTAACAATAAGCTGTATTTAGAAAAATGAATAAAACCTGTCATTCACTACAGGAAACGTACTCTCCTCACCATGTTGAAAGTTTATGACTCCTCCCATCTCTGAAACTCGGGTACCAGAATCATCTCAGAGGGCGTGTCTCAATCAGCTCCCTAATTCAGTAGTCAGGGCACTGATCAGTGAGTCGGACATTTTAAGGGCTGTCTCATTCACAAAGTCATTCCAGTGTATCAGGGACTGGCCACCGGGAGCGCCGGGCATTTTCCCGGTGGACCACTGGTTATTTTGGGCCGGCCTGCTGCTGCACAAGTGCTGGCCCAACCTACAGGCGATATATTCAGCCAACCTGGGCTCCAACATGCTCACGCGGACCCCATAACACGCAAACATTTACTAAACTATGCAAGTCAAGCCAATTCAATTCAAGCTTTTATTTTGAAATTGCTTATGCATTAGAGTGCATATACATATGTGCACCTCAATTCCATACCTCGTGTGGATCTCATTATTTGATAAACAAATCACAATAATGGTGACAACCAAAAACAATATATTAAGTATAAGATGAGCTCCGAATAATCACAATGACAAATAACTGCAAGATATAACAAATACAATAACAGCAGCGTAAATAAAATTGGCAAACAGTAAAGCTATGCGCAGTACATAGGCATCTGCATTTCTGGGAGCTGATGTGTGGCTTGCTGAATAATACTCACGCCTGATAAACATGCAGAAAATAAGTCATGAAAAATATTACTTTGTAGCTATTTGAGCCTTTGGGGCTTACTTTGGTTAAAGGATAGCAGAAACAGTGCTTATCAAAGCATAGGGCTTTTCACTTTTTTCAAGAATAATCTGGGGAATTAAAACACTGCAGATATAAAGATGCAACAAACTCACATAGAGTGAAAATATGAGCAATTAATCTGCAAAATATCTGCAAAGAGCTACACTTTAAGAGGTGTTTATTTATTTTTCTTTTACATATATTTATATTTGTTTTCATTGATTTTTTTAAATAAACATTTACATGTGTGAGTAATTGACATTCAATTTTAAGCAATGTCATTAGTGTCCTGCTGTGTGACACTTTCTTCATCTAACTATTTTAAACAACATTTTATTATCTTGTAGCTATAAATACATATATAATATATTATTATTATACTTTTTGTTTCCACATCCTCATATTACAACATGATGGCGCCACGGATGGCCGCCTCGGTGTGGAGTGCTTCTATTGTTTTGTTGTTTTTGTTTGTTTGTCCTGTGTTTAGTAATCTTTTTCCAGTCAGTTTTACCAGAGACGAACTGCTGAACATTCGACAGCATATACCAGTCAATCTGTAAGGGGGTTCAGTGGAAAGGAGGAGGCGAGAACCGGCTTGACAACTTAAATAATAATTTAATGAACAACTTAAACACACAACCAAAAACACACAGCACAGCTGTCTGTAATTTTCTCTCTCTCGAGCTGTTGTCCCCGGCCGCCTTTATCCCTCGCACGCCCCATCAAGCTGATTGGGGACCGGGTGTGTCTCATTCCAGCCCGGCCCCGCCCTTCTCGGCTCTACACAATCTTTTCCCGGATTTTGAATATTCGAACGTTTTGTTTGACATTTTAGTCGGAGGCATGGCTGTGTTGTTTAAACGCGCTATGAGACGCAGGCGAGGGAAACGAGCAAGCGTTCTGGTCAAACTCCGTCGGTGCTTTCGAACAATGCTGCCGAAGCATTCATCTAGTGAATCTCCGCGCTCTCCCTAACAAAACAGACGAAGTACATCTCCTCACCAGCACAAACAAGGACTTTTCAACCTCTGCTGCCTTGTGCTTCACAGAAACCTGGCTGTGTGAAACCATTCCGGACAGTGCGTTACATCTGCCGGGCTTTCAGCTGTTCAGAGCGGATCGCATCGCGGAGTTAACGGGGAAAACGAGAGGCAGTGGAACATGCTTTTACATCATTGAAAGTTGGTGTACAGATCTAACAACGTTAAAGAAGATGTGCTGTCCTAATTTGGAAGTGCTCTTTATTAACTGCAAGCTTTTCTACTCGCCGCAGGAGTTTTCCTCCTCTATTCTGGTGAGTGTGTATATCGTGCCAAACGCGTGTTTGAATGTCACGCTGCAACAGCTGGCTGATCAAATCACAGACACAGAACAACAATACCCAGACTCAGTTATTATTATTCTTGGGGATTTTAACAAAGCAAACCTCACATGTGTACTGCCCAGATACAAACAGCACATTACATGCCCAACCAGAGACAGAAATATACTGGATCACTGCTACACAACAATAAAGGATGCATATCGCTCTGTTCCTAGAGCAGCTTTGAGACTATCTGATCACTGTCTGGTTCATCTTCTTCCAACCTACAGACAGAAATTAAAATCTGCTACGCATCTAGTAAGGACTGTAAAGAGATGGACCAACGAAGCAGAGCTGGAACTACAAGCCTACTTTGACTGCACTGATTGGAGTGTTTTTGAGGCTGCAGCCACAGACCTGGACGAGCCCACAGATAATGTTACATCATATAACAGTTTCTGTGAGGATATGTGCAGTCCTACTAGGACTTATTTAACATTTAACAATGACAAACCATGGTTTACAGCAGAACTCAGGCAGCTTCGTCAGGCCAAAGAGGATGCTTACAGAGTTGGGGATAAAGTCTTGTACAATCAGGCCAGGAACACACTGAATAAGGGAATCAGAGTGGCTAAAAGAAGATACTCTGAGAAGCTGAAAAACAAGTTTTTAGCTAACGACCCTGCATCAGTGTGGAGTGGCATGAAACAACTTACGAATTACAGGACTCCTACCCCCAACCTTGTGGTGGACCAACAACTGGCTGATGACCTGAATGTGTTCTACTGCAGATTTGAAAGGCCCAATCTCACACCCCACACCCACTCTGACCTTCACTTCACACAAATACCAACACCTCCTGCAACCCCCCTCCTCCCCCCTCCTGCTACTCAATCTGCACTTAAGATCTGTGAAGATGATGTGAGCTGCGTTTTTCAAAAACAAAGGATAAGGAAAGCACAGGGCCCAAATGGCGTTTCACCTGAATGTCTTAGATCCAGTGCTAACCAGCTGGCCCCCATCTTCACACAGATCTTCAATAGATCACTGGAGCAGTGTGAAGTCCCATGCTGCTTCAAACGTTCCACTATCATCCCCATCCCAAAGAAACCAAAAATCACAGGACTTAATGACTACAGACCTGTCGCCCTGATGTCTGTGGTCATGAAGTCATTTGAGAGACTGGTGTTGGCCCACCCGAAGGACATCACTGGACCCTTTCTAGATCCCCTTCAATTTGCTTATCGAGCAAACAGGTCTGTGGATGATGCAGTCAACATGGGATTGCATCATATCCTGCAACATCTGGACAGACCAGGGACATATGCAAGGATCCTTTTTGTGGATTCAGTTCAGCTTTCAACACCATCATCCCAGCTATTCTCCGGACTAAATTACACCAACTCTCTGTTCCCACGTCTATCTGTCAGTGGATTACCAGCTTTCTGACAGACAGGCAGCAGCTTGTGAGACAGAGGAAATTCACTTCCAGCACCTGTACAATCAGCACTGGTGCCCCCCAGGGATGTGTGCTCTCCCCACTACTCTTCTCCCTCTACACCAACGACTGCATCGCCAAGGACCCCTCTGTCAAGCTCCTGAAGTTTGCAGACGACACCACTGTCATCGGCCTCATCCGAGATGACGATGAGCATATTGGTTGCCCCCCCCCCCCCCCCTTTCAAGAACTATACTTTTCCAGAGTGAGGAAAAAGGCTGGCCGACGCTTCAGAGCTCTGAGTACCAGAATTGTCAGGCACAGGAACAGTTTTTTCCCCCAGGCTATCCATCTTATGAACAGTTAAAACTAACCCTTTGAGCAATAATTAATGTGCAATACACAGCTTAGTCTTTTTATATTATCCAACACATCCTACCTTTCTGCCATTACATTCCCTTGCACTGTACATAACCGATTTGTATTTAGATTTGCACTACATATGTGTATGTGTGTGTGTATGTATGTATGTATGTATATGTATGTATATATATTCATATATGTGTATATGTGTATATATGTGTGTGTGTGTGTGTGTGTGTGTGTGTATATATATAAATATATACACTTATGTTGTGTACTGGAAGCTCCTGTCACCAAGACAAATTCCTTGTATGTGTAAGCATACTTGGCAATAAAGCTCATTCTGATTCTGATATTAACTGAGCCATTTTACTGATATATTTCAATTGTAATTTTTTTGTTGTCCACTGGGTGGCATTGTAGATAAATAGAGCACTTGGGTAATGGTAGTCAGGTGTGTCGGTACATAGGGAAGCATACCGTTTTTGACCGTGCAGCTTGAGCGTACAACGGGAACTTGAACGTGCAATGTGCACCATACAATATGATTATGTTCGAGTGTACTATGTCTGCAACATGTTGACGGTATGTGTACATATTATGTTTCATCGACATGTTGGAATAAGGAAATTGAACTTCGATGATGTTTTATCCCTTTGGAATATAATAAAGACATTGTTTTAAAGTTATACTCTGGATGCATGGACTTTCAGCACGCGTTAAATACGTGCTCACTCCTGTTACCAAGCCACCTTTGGCTTTATTGGGAAGTCAGTACAAAGACAATAGTTTATATGCACTTCTAGAAAAAAGTTGAAAAGTGATTAAGATCTTTAAAAAATTTGAAGAAATGCTGATTTGTCACAGCACCAAAAATACACACTTTCCCTTGTACTTTCATGTACATTTGAACCTAACATCTGTATGTTGGGGGAAAAAAATTATTTGTCTGATCTATAAAGTACTTATTTTTAGTGCTTTCTCTAAAAAATCCACTCATGACATTTACAGTGGTTTTATGTTTTAAAGTTATGACAGTTTTTGCACTGATGGGGCCCCGTTGTCATAGCAGTCAATAGAAATTTATATATATATATATATATATATATATATATATATATATATATATATGTATGTATATATTATTATTATTATTATTATTTGTGTTTTAAAGTATAGGTGTTAAAAGCATGCAATTTCTGATCTTCAAGCATATCTAAGGCTGAGAGGAATGTTAATGAAACTTTTTTTTTTTTTTAGTTTACTTTATAAATGACACCTCATAGATGTATTCAGATTTGTATTATAAAGTGTATTATATTCCGATATTTCAAAGTATGGCCCCATATCCACAGAGGTCTGGCCCTAGCACCGCCCCTGGTATAAACACTGAATTAGATTTCAGCTTTAAACAATGTTTGTGGCACCCTGTTTTTTTTTTTGTTTTTTTTTTTTTGTTTTTGGACATGGTACCACAGTAATACCATGTTTTTAGGGCACATACTTTGGTAAATCCATGATATTACCATCTGATACCATCACTTTACTATGGTACCACCACGACTTTCAGTGATTCTTGAGAACTGGAACAAAACAGACTACACAGACCTGAAATATGCGTGCACCATAAAATATGTATCAAGCAATTATTTTTCAGTAATTTGTTAAACACGTAAAACACATTCAGATATTTAAGTGCAACCTCCTGCCATTTTCTCACAAAATGCATTTTTCCTCGCTTATCAGTCATTATGTCAACACCATCAGGGGGACAAAAAGTGTACCTTGATGTCAAATATTCACCATAAATTTTGAAAAATATATTATTTAACTTGTATTAAAACTGTATTGAGAACACAGTATAGTTTCAAATTGACTGTCAGCTCCATCTGTTGGAGAAAATTTGACAAGGTTGACAGTTTATGATGTTGACATAATAGTCCTATTTTGGATATGCTGTATATCAAACATGTAAATGCAGAAGCCATATTGTTTTCTTATGTTTCTGGCTACTATTAGGACCTTATAATTAGGCAAATTATCTAAAAATCCCAATCACTGACTTTACGGTTCGGATGACACACTGAAAACCCTATTAAATTGATTAGTTGATTGAGTAAACTCATTCCCTCAATTGAAATTAAGTAATGACATCTCCAAAACTTGTGTAATTTAGTTCACTTTGTGTTTATAATGAACTAAACTGTTTAAGCTAAGGTATCTATAGATGCAAGTAGACTTAATTCAGATTTGCTATTAAAATATTGTTGTTTCTGCTTAATCATTTTAGTTGAATTGACTCAAATTTAAATCATACAATGACACAGATCAAATAAAGCAGATTATGTCAGGTTTAAAGAAGGGGTGTGGACCCAAATGCTGAAGCAAATAGTGTTTCCCAAAAGTTTCCCCGAAGATTCCCTAATCATACTGTCCAGGGCCAAATGGGCAGGACCAACAGGGGAACTGACAGGAATACAAACTTACAGTACATCTAGGAAGGGAGCGGGATCCGGCAGCAGGGGAGGCAGCTCCACGAAAAACGCAAGGTCCGGTGACCATGGGAGATAGGAGGATGGGATTGGGATCAGGCGGTTCAGGAGAGGGGATGAGGTCAGGCCGCCTCGGAGCGGGGATGAGGTCAGGTGGCCCCAGAGCAGGGATGAGGACAGGGTCGGTGGCAGCTGCTGGGGTGGGCGAAGGGTCATAACACGACAGAACTGACACGAGAGCGCATGGCAATGAAAAAAAAACAACAAAGCCATGTGCTCACACACAACAAGAGAAACACAACATGAATGTCAGGATCCATCCACAAAAAAAAAAACTATAAATAAGATCAACAGAAATGAAAGGATCCTGACAATCATAACCGATTCTAGGTCAGTCAATGAATAAACTTAATTCTCCACCGATATGCATTTAAATACCCCCATCAGTTCTCTTTCACCAAGGAAGCATAACTAAATAATTTAAGCGGAAGGGATTGTGGGTATTCCTCATAGCTTCAATTGTGTACTCAAATGTTATTAACACTTAAAATCTTAAGTCGATAGATTTTTTAAAGGTTCAGTATGTAAGATTGAGAAACCCTTGTTATTAATGACACCTGTGGCCGTTAAGTGAACTGCAGCCAGCTACCTGTTGCTCGTGTTCATGCACACACTCCATAGGGACACGAGCATTGACCAAAACAATGACGTAATGTACAAAGAGACTGAACGTGATTCACCGACATCATGCTGACAGATGAGGTAGCATAATTAAAATTACACAGTTATGATTGTTTTACTACAAACTTTGAGACTGCATATTATATTTGACTCTCTAGTGCTGGAACAGGGCTAAAACAAAGTGTAGATATAGGTCTGACTATGCGAGACTGTAGTTTGAAGTAATCACTTTTCTTTGCATGATACTGCATGCATTTATACGATAGCCTATGTCTGTGTTAGCTAGCTAGCCAGATTTATCAATAGCTGTTAGCTAAATTTGGTGGATGATGACAGTTGCTGTTTATAAAATAGACTGTACATTATAAATATGTTGACAATTCAGTATTGATGTGATTCCATCACAACTGTCATTTTGATATATCGATGCGCTACTGTTTTATAATAATAGAATGTATATATTTTCTGTATAACCAAGTTACGTTACACTAATGAATGGAGCTTTTTGAATTATCTTGAACATTGTTTAGCATTCATTTAATGTGTTATTGTAGTTTACCTTGCTGAATAATAACAGATTAACATTATGTCAGTTACTGTGAATCAGCATACCTGACTTTTAGTATAAAGAGAAGATCGTTGAAATTATTTGAAAATTATTTGAAAGCTTGCAATTCGTCAGCGTTAGCAGGCAAGATCAAGTTAGCTAAAATTACACTGATCAATCCTTATGGCACTTACAGTTATGTAAGCTTACCTGTCCAATAAGAAGAACGGCAATTCAGGCTCGGTTTTGATCCCCAAAACTGAACGAAGGTCCCTCCAGGAATCAAATGCCCTGCCGATGTTCACTCTAGTTTTCGCTCGACCACGATCACGTTCCCGCTTAGCCAGATGGTATTCAGTAGATACTTTTTTGGGGGGGGGCTTACTCTGAGTTTGTGTAGGAGTCAGTGTTGTGCTGGGAGCTGGACGTTTGCTGGATTCCATCTCTAAGATAACGTTACCTAGTGTTGCAGACTGTTGTTGCTGTTGAATAGCGGAAGAGAAGCTACTGTCTGAGACAAAGCTCTCGGGAGCACGCATAAACGTCACATCCTTTAGATTTTCCCAGCAAAAGCGACCCGCTCCCTTCGCATGAAAATCAGTCTACAGGCTTTAATAGGCAACCTAGGAAGTCCGGGAAGGGCTCATTTTTTAAGTTGCGTTACAAGCCTTTCACATATTGGCAAAAAAAAGGGCAAATATTACATGAAAAATGTTACATATTGCACCTTTAAATAAACAAGTTCAAGGAACTTAGAGTTATGAGCCCAAAACTTAATTGACATTTCAAGTCAAGTTTAATTAAGACAACTTGATTTTTCCAGTAATGACAACAGTAGGGTTTACAGTGCAGAGTTGACATAGTTGTGACAGAAAATATAAAATGATTACCTAAAATGAAATAAATGAATTATAAATAAAATGAAACCATATATATTTGTGTCAAGAACATCTAGTGATCATCTCTTTGACTAATTTTAAAGTGAAAATGTTGCCATTGTAAAAGTGTGGGACATGATTTGTCTCATATCTCAAGAATAAGCATATTCTTCATGACACACCCTTCTAGCACTGATACTGCTGGTTTTAGGGCTCAGCTGGTAGGGGTTTTATTTTCCTCCAATTCAGTTAGCCAGATATTGTCTGTCTCAGTGTTTTTAGGGGGTTTCTGAGGGGTAGTTCTGCTACATCGCATACTGTGCCACCACAGGACCACAAAAGCAGCAAATACACAGAGACACATGACAAACAGAAAGCAAAAAGCAACCATTTCAGTGTAGTAACTTTTCTGGGAGATACAAACAGCTTTTCCAGAAGTATTTATGGGATTAGTCCTGGCTTGTTCACTGCCCCTGTCTGTTGTAATAAATGGATCTATCGTTTTCCATTTTGTAGGGTTTGATTCTTCAAACCCATGTGTTGTGTAGTATTCAGGAATTGGCTCCACTTCAGTGTCCTTGCTTTTGTTCAGGGCGATTCCAGGTTGCTGGTATGTTGGGTCAAAGTGAGAACGAGGTTGAAAAGGAAGAATTACAGAGAAGGTAGCAATGGTTTGCTTGAAGTCAAGTTCCTCTGAGACGCAGCTGTAGGTGTTCACAGTATCTGGAGTGACGCGGAAGGTCAGGCTGCCGTCTGTCTGCTGCAGGTATGGAAACTGGGACACAACACTGTTGTTTGCAAACCTCCATGTCACCTCTGCCAGTCTGGATCTCAATGGACATGGTAAAACCACAATCTCATTAAACTGCACTATCTGTGTTACTAGAGAAAGACACAAGTATGAAGTTTAATACTGATTGATGTTAAACATCAATTCACAAAACATTCACAATCTATGACAAATTTTAGTTAGACTATACTACAATTATTTAAAATATTGCTAAAATATGCCAGAGTAGTTTTATATGAGGCCATATTAACTTATCCATTTTCATTCGTAATTTCAGTTTTCATTTGGAAATTCATAAAGTCATCATTTTCAAGTATGCTTTCATGATGAGCTCTGTTTTTGGTGGAAGAAAACACTGTTCTAGTGTGGATGAGAGGCGTAAAGGTAGTAAAAAAATGTAGTCATTGGGATTTCCCTCTTGTTCTTTTCAACAAGCTAGAAGTACACATTTAGTTCAACTTAACTATAAAAAACCTGCATAGCTGCTGTTTCAGTATAAAGCTTTGTATGACGATGAATCTTCTCAGTTATCTAGCTGAGTGTAGAATTAAGCCAGTATTTGGTAATCTTTGGTTTTTAATATTTGGTTTGGTATTAGACATGTGGTGAGAATATGTCAGTCTTGTAGGTAGGACAGAAGATGTGTTCACCTGTAGCAGGACCTGCAGCAGTATTTTTGAACTCTACGCAATTTTCACGGACGTTACCGCCTTCTACGTCCTGGTGTCTGTGTTTGAAATGCAAAAAAGATGAGCAGCATTAGGCCTATACAAGTAGTCATTTTCATGAATGATATATAGCCTACAACAATATACCCATTAGGTCAGACATTGATTTAATAAAAAGAGTGCATTTAATAGACCAAAATCTGGTACAGAAAGGGTAACTCACAGATTAGACCCAATACTAGACACAGTAGTACACTCTCTGGTCTCTGAGTCCCAGCCACAGAATGGGTCACGTGCTAACACACACTCTGCACAGTTAGGATAGGCCGAGCAGTTGGACACAGGCACACTAAATACACCCTCAGAAGAGCCAATGAACAGCACACCCTTAAAATAATTTACAAAAGTCAGTAAAGGCCAGAGAATGAGACATGAACACATTATGCATTCAATTATTTATGGCTCTGGTACAAAACCTAGTGAGCTGCCTACACAGAAGCATTTTCAGGCATCACAGACACTCTCGATGTGAAGAATGTTTAAAAAAGTAGGCAGCAGGGATGCACCAATAAAAAATATTTTCTGCTGATATGATATCCAATTATTTCAGCCTGGTCTCATAAACATTACTTGACTGTGGCAACATTTTAGGAAAAATGAAATGTGCTTCATGACCGGTTTGACTGCAGTTTCCCAGTGAAATGTCCCACAGGGGGCGCCAAAAGCCAGTGAAATGGTGTTGTAATCAGACAAGGTTTTTAAGGTGAATATTAGATGGATGGAGGTTGTAAACCTCCATTAGTGAAACGTACCTCCCTAGTCTAAAACTTTAACCTAAACGTAACCGATAGTGATCTAAAATAAAATGAGAATTACACAAAACCAGCGCCTTAGCCTAACGGATAGTGCCGGTGAAATCAGGCAAGCTACCGTGGAAGCTAATCACATTGGAATTAGTGTGTAAATTTAAGTCAGTCTCTAACAAAAGCATTAAAATGTATCATTTTTCATAGGATGAATTAGAGTTAAAGTGGTTGCCCGTGTAGGCAGGAGTTAGCAAGTCAGCGCATCTAGGTTTTGAAACAGCCAATGTGTATAAAATGTACCACTGTTTGATCAGGAAAGGGAAAAGACAAAGACATTTATAAATATTTAGAGAGGAAAGAGAATGAATGCGTTAAAACCTTGCTGGTGGAGAGGAGAATGTTTTTCATGGTCTGTGGTTGCTTAAAAACCTGAATCTCCTCGATGATATGAGAACCTTTCGACAGCAGGACAACTTTATGAAGAAAGCCAGACTCTGAAGAAAACAGAAAGACAGGAATGGAAGGAGTCTAGCCTTAATAATAAGGAGAAATAACAAATAAACAGAAGTTAACAGTAAATAAATATTCATTATGTATTTACCAGTGAGCAGGTATAGGAGGGTGTAGCTGCGTCCATTAGCAGCTTGAGTTCTCTGAGCAGCTAAACGGCTATAACGCTCCTCTGTGGATGACAGAAGCAGTTTCTTCCCCACAGGGTGCACAGGTTTTTCAGTAAGGAAGCTCTTTTTGACAGTGTTTAACATGCTGTCACTGTCGTTAAATAATCCACACTGTGAAGAGATGAGATAACTATGGATTATGCGAATTTTGAGGTGCAGTTTTTTCAAATAGATATGTATATTTCTGTCCTCTGTGTACTTATATAAAGACCCCCCAACTACAAGGATTTTATTCTAGAATTTTCTGAATTTTTATCTTCTGTGATAATTAATTGTGATAGCCTTCTAATTGTAGGCGATTTTAACATTCATGTCTGCTGTCCCAGTAAGCCACTGGTTAGAGAATTTTTACATTTGCTGGACCCACTCACTGAATCTGTGGTGGGATCCACTCACAGGCAGGGTCACACTCTGGATTTGATGCTGTCATGGGGTGTGGTTTGTGATGTGGTCATTGACAACAGTTGTCTCTCTGATCATATGCCTATTACTTTTAATGTTTCTCTTCTGGGTCAATTTCCAACACTAAGCCATTAGGCCGTTGTGGTAGTGCATCCCCTCCTTAAAAAGTCTAGTCTTGATCCCACAGTTCTTAATAATTACAGACTAGTGGGCCTGGGTAGCTCAGCAATTAAAGACGCTGACTACCACACCTGAAGTCGCAAGTTCGAATCCAGGGCATGCTGAGTGACTCCAGTCAGGCTTCCTAAGCAACCAATTGGCCCAGTTGCTAGGGTGGGTAGAGTTACATTGGGTTAACCTCCTCGTGGTTGCCATAATGGGGTTCTTGCTCTCGGTGGGGCATGTGGTGAGTTGTGCGTGGATGGCACGGAGAATAGTGTGAGCCTCCACAAGCGCTAGGTCTCCGCAGTAACACGCTCAACAAGCCACGTGATAAGATGCGCGGATTGATGGTCTCAGACATGGAGGCAACTGAGATTTGTCCTCCACCACCTGGATTGAGGTGAGTCACTACGCCACCATGAGGACCTAGAGCGCATTGGGAATTGAGCATGCCAAATTGAGGAGAAAAGGGGAGAAAATCCAAAATAAAAAAATAATAAAAAATAATAATTACAGGCTGATTTCAAAATTACCTCTTTTATCAAAAATGTTGGAGAAGGTTTTTTCCCTTCAGCTTTCTGCTTTTTTAAACGAAAATAGTCTGGTTAGTAGTGCAAAACACAGCACAGAGTCTGCTCTCCTCAAAGTTTTGAACAACTTGTTGATGTCTATAGATTCAGGAAACTGCGATCTTAGTGCTCCTTAATCTTAGTGCGGCCTTTGTCACTATAGATCATGGTATTCTTTTAGAGCACTTAAGTCAGTGGGTGGGGATTCGGGGGACTACACTTAAATGGCTCTCTTCCTGTCTAAAGGAGAGAACATTCGATGTTGAAATTGGGAATTTCTCCTCCTCCTCTGCGCCCATCTCCTTTGGGATTCCTCAAGGCTCTATTCTCTGCCCTGTTTTGTTTTCTCTATACATGCTTCCATTAGGTTCTATCTGTCAAAAGTACATCATTGCATACCACTGTTATGCTGACACTCAGCTTTATCTCCCGCTGAAGCCATGTGATGATTCTGCTTTAAATTCTCTGTTTGACTGTCTTAATGATATCAAAAGATGGATGGCTGTAAACTTTCTCCAGCTCAATTAATCAAAATCTGAAGTGGTAGTGTTTGGCCCCCCTGATTCGACCAAACAATTAATCTTTCTTGGCCCTCTTTCCACTAATTGAAATACTCAGTCGAGGAATCTGGGTGTTATTTTTGATTCATATCTAAAATTTGACAAGCAAATGAATTCGGTGGTAAAAGGGGGCTTTTTCCAACTTAGGGCCATCGCAAAAATGAAACCATTTCTGTCATTCAAGGATCTGGAGACTGTTATTCATGCTTTTATTTCATCCAGATTGGATTATTGTAATTAATTGTATTTGGGGCTTTCAAACGCTTCATTATCACATTTACAGTTAGTGCAAAATGCTGCGGCTAGACTCCTAACTGGCACTAGGAAGCACGTTATTATTTCTCCTGCGATGGCCTCTTTGTACTGGCTTCCAGTTAAATATAAAGTTCAATTTAAGGTACTCTTGGGTCTGCATGGGGTTGCACCTGATGACATTTCTGACCTTCTCCATCAATATCAAACTGCTAGACCATTAAGGTCATCACAGAGTCTGCTTTTGAGTGTATCCAAGTCCCGTTTGAAATTTAAAGGTGACCGTGCCCTCTTCTTTGGAATAGTCTGCCTCTCCACATTAGATCCTGTGGCACAATTGAGTCTTTTAAAACTCAGTTAAAAACTCATATTGTTTCTATTGCCTATGACTGTACATAGTTGTACTATAATTATATTTTGGTTTATGTGCTTGAATGGCTGTATTTTCTTTTGACACTAAATTGAGTCTTTTAAAACTGAGATAAAGTCTTATCTTTTCTCTATTTGACTGTATTTATATTTTGGTTTATGTTTTTGTGTATGTGTTTAAATGTGGCTGTATTTAAAATGTTTCTATTGTAAAACACTTTGGTCAACTTGTGTTTTAAATGTTCTATAAAAATAAATGTGATTGATTGATTGAAGACACTAAAATAACATGAAATCAGAATTGACGCTGCTTTTCTTAATATGCATTCCTAGTATTTTGCATAATCGTGTACATTATTCCAAAGAAGTAAAAAAAAAAAAAAAAAAGAGCTTTGCAGTCTTTCATCAAAATGTAATAAATTGCTCCTCCTCTGCAGTGACTTTTTTGCAATTATTATTTTCTCATATCCTGTTCCACAATATGTCATGTTACGGAAATATTTCAAATGTGTTGCAAATATCGTTTCATGTTCCACCAAACTCATGCCACTGGTTCTGGGGTTGCTCAAACAAACAGATTGCAATAGAGCGCAACAGTCTTGTTCCCGGAGTAAAAATCACATTTACTTTTTTCTTAGGGAAATTGATTATTAACCGTAACTTATCATGAGCTCCGAGGTTGTTAATCGAGGGTTTATGCTTCTGTTGAAGCCATAAGTCTCTGTTATTTTAACTTTTAAAATTGTGTTTAATAGTGGAATTCCTGGTGAAAACAACACTATCCATGATCCTGAGGTGAAAAATCCACCAATAAGAGAATCACGTCAAACAAGCCGCGGTAAAAGAGCCTTGCAGTGACCGCCAACTCCAGTAACGCTTTGTGAATGACGTAATCAAGTCGGTCTCCCTAAACTCTTAAACTACTTGTGTATTTGTATACATCTTAATATTTTGCAATATACTTTACATTGATTCTAGACTTATCAACAACATCTATACTGTAGTTCTAAAGTTTCCCATAGTTGTAAAAGGATTATTCAGGGTTCAATACAAGTTCAATCAACAGCATTAATGGGATAATGTTGATTACCACAAAAATATTTTTGCTTTGTCCTTTTTTCTTCAAAACAAAAAAAGCCAAAATCTGGGTTACAGTGAGGCACATACCATGGAAGTGAATGGGGCCAAACTGTAAATGTTAAATCACTCACTGTTTCAAAAGTATAGCCACAAGACTTAAACATTATGAGTGTTGGCATGATTTAATTGTGATAAAACCACTTACTAACCGTTTAAGTGTGAAGTTATATCCAATTTTGTGAATTCGTTGTCATAACCACACAGTCAAAAAAACTAAAACGACCGAAAAGACAATGATTTAAACAACTTTACAGCTCAAAGAATTCACTATTTTTAACAGAAACATTTATGTAAGTGCTTTTATAAAATTATAAGCTTCACATTTCTGCCTTTTAATCCCACTAAAAATTGGCCCCATTCACTTCCATTGCAAGTGCCTCACTGTAACCTCGAGATTTTGCTTTTAATTTTTAATGAAAAGGAGGGGCGAGTTGAAAGTTTTTTTTTTTTTTTTTTTTTTTTGTAATCAACCACAAATGTTGTTGATTGATCTTAACTTGTATTGAACCCAGAATATTCCTTCAATCCAATTACATCATTTGCAATGCTTCATGGGATTGTAGTTCATTACCTTATTAAAGACATTAAGTAAATGGTCTGCACTTATATAGCGCCTTTTTAACCTTAGCGGTTATACAAAGCGCTTTAGACTCATTCACCCATTCACACACACACCAATGACAGCAGAACTGCCATGCAAGGCGCTAGCCTGCCATTGGGAGCAACTTGGGGTTTAGTGTCTTGTCCAAGGACACTTTGGAATGTGGAGTCATGTGGGCCAGGAATTGAACTGCTAATCCTGCGATTAGTGGACAACCCGCTCTACCACCTGAGCCACAGCCGTCCCGTATAAGTATTCATTCTTGTACCTTTGTCTTTTTGTCTGATTTGTTTTTTGTTTTTTGCTTTAAATCAAAGTTTGTAATGTGATTCACCATAGAGTTGGTTGGTTCACTTCATGGCTTTAAAACTTTTATAAAGGATTTAAGAAATCCCTATAGAAAAATTAATGGGAAAAAGTCTTCCAGAACCAAGACGCCTGAAAAAGTGTGCAGGCACTCTGTGGTAGTGGCGCAAACACACTGGACCTTCAATGTTACAGTAGATGGCTGTCTTAGTCTTTGTTACCTTGCCGAGTTTGCCGTATGTGTTTGGCTGGCGTGACCAGTAGTTTCCTTGTATATCATACGTCTTGTAGTCCCCCGAAAAAGCTTCTTTAATATCTGTTAAACTGAAAGCACACACTGCTGACAGACCAGAGGAAGATGACCTGGTAGAGAGAACGATAGATTGGAAGAGTTTAAACAAAAGTCAGAAAAGTTAATTTTTGTTTTGATGGAGGTTTTGATGGAAATGTATTTGTTGGCACCATTGGGGGGTAAAGACCCCGTAGAACAGAGTGCTGTCAGGAGACTCATTGTCCGGTGGGGACAGTGTGACAATATCTTGCAGCATGTTGAACTGGAGCTCTTGCCCTTGTTGGCAAACCAGCTGAGCCTTAGCAAAGGATGTCCAGCGCTTCTGTAGGACACGGTTTCCCCCTTTGTCATCCTGTATAAAAGTAATTGTTTTGATGATACTATTAAAACTGGACAGCATCATATGTGTAAATCTACTTAAAAGCCTGTTACAGTGCTTCAATGCAGGCAGTACTGTATAGATATTCTTCAAACATTAGGGGTTTGTTTTAACCCTCAAAGCTAAGCATTAAACTTTGGCAGTAATTTAAGCCCCGACCACTTAACATACAGACTTTACTGATGAAATTTCTCTCATTGACATTGATAGATTTTTCAGCATTTAAAATGTAACCGAGGTCAGTGATGTAATTGTAATGCATACTGAGTTGCAATAGGTCTTCTTTCTTACAGTACATCTACAGTATTTGCATACTGAATTGTGATTGGTCTTGTAGCCGGCTGAAAACAAGATGTGTGCTCAGTGTTATGAAAATGGAAAAGTGGCTGTGATGCTCCATTTTATTTATGCACCAAAGCAAATGTAAATCCAGTTGTTTAAGAAATATTTGCAAACAGAACATTCTAACGGACTAATTGATCTTTAGTAATGGAAGTAATTTATTCTGATTCAGAATGAGAGAAAGATCTCACCGTGCAAACCTGGGCCACACGAGACACAGTAAAAGAGTTCACAAATGAGTCCCCTTTCAAGTCCCCAACCTCAGTGAAGAACAACAGGACCTTGCCTTCACTGCCGATGTGTGTAGAACTTATGAATAAAGGGTCTAAGAGAAGTACAAAACATTTCACTCCTAAAAGACTCAATATTTCACTCTTAAAGATGAAGATTGTCATTTTTGTGTCACTAGCATCACCAAATAGAATTGCACAAATAATGACTGTTTCCTGTCTGCCGTTGGTCAGATAAAAACAGATAGTTCCACCTCAAACTCACAAAACTTACACCACTGATTGAATTTAGACAAGCATAATTAAGAAATACATTAAATACAGAGCTTTGTGGTAGCCTTATGTTTGGGTCAGACAGAGTTTATACAAACCATTTAACAATTTCGGCACACTTTCAAGCACCAAGTTGTTACGTGTGCCTTTGCTAAGACAGCGAGCAATGACACGTTTGTCCCCAAAGAAGCCAACATTGGTCGCTGTGTACAGCTCTTCATCTGTAAATAGAGAGGTCACGGTTATGTACGTGCAGTGAAAGATTAGCATTTAAAGTGATAGTTTACATCAAGAAATACAATTACCTCAAATTGTTCCAAAACTGTAGGACTTTTTTTCTTCTGTCGAACACAAAAGATGTTTAGCAAAATGTTGGCCTCAGCCCCATCCACTCTCATTGCATCTTTTTCCATACATTAAAAGTGCATGGTGACTGAGGCTAACGTTTTGCCTAACATCTAATCTTTTTGTGTTCCATGAAAGAAAGAATGTCAAATAGTTTGAAACAACAGTCAAAGAGTAAATGATGACAGAATCAATTTTTTTTTTTTTTGGTAAACTGTCCCTTTAACCAAAGCATATTTCATTGGAATATTTTTGAGATAATCCTAAATTCGGTTTCTGCCCTCTCACCAACAATGATGGCTGTGTTCTTCTGGGTGGAACTGTAGGGACAGCAGTTTTTGGCGTCCTTTGTGTCTCTGTTGGCACTCAGAGAACTTGCTGGCTAAAACAGAGTTGTCCAGTATGTTAGTGTTTAAGCTTAAATCTATTGATCTGTGTAATTATTTTAAACTTACAATGATGATGCCTTGTGGTCCATATGCATTCGTTCCACAGACATAGAGGTGTGTAGAGTTGAAAAATTGTAGAATACGGATGAAGTTGCCACAGTCCTGTACAGTTATGGAGAAATAGTTATATGTTGTAGTTATATGGTACCATAAATCACATTTAATGACAGGAAATAATAAAGTTTCTATCCCAGGAAATTCTTAAAGGAATATTCTGGGTTCAATACAAGTTAAGTTCAATCCACAGCATTTGTGGCATAATGTTGATTACCAGAAAAAAATTTCACTTGTCCCTCCTTTTTCTTTTTTTTCAATGAACAAGTTTTTATTGATTCATGCAGCAAATCACACAGACATAATAGAAAATACAACCTCAAACCACATGAAATCAAAACTTCCTCCCCGAACAATAATCCCTCCACCCCACCCGACACAAACAAGCACTCTAGTGATCGGAAGTCAACTGACAAAGACACACAAATAGACAATAAAACAGGAAATATTTAGACATAGAAATAAAAGAAATATGAATAAAAATAAATCTAATCCCTCTCCACTTCCTCTCCCTGGGAACCCTCCAAAAAGGCCAGATAACCGCCCCACTTCCTAATGAAAATATCCATGTTATCCAGCCTTCTGTACACCATCTCCTCAAATGCCGCCACCCTACCCAGCTCAACGCACCACGCATGAAACGAGGTCGCATCAGACAACTTCCATCCCCTGAGAATTAACTGCCTGCCAGTCATCACACCTGTCAGGACACAACTCTCCACATATTTATCACCCACATGCAGGACCGCTGCATCCCACAAAACACACAATCTGGGGGAAAACGAAAACCGTGTGTTGACCATTTCACATACGAAACTCTGTACTTTCAACCAAAACTCTTGTATCCTAACACATCCCCAAAAAACATGGGATGTGTCCCCGTCTTCCGACTGGCATCTCCAGCAGGTGGGTGTGTCTTTAAGACCAAGCCTATACATTCTAGAGGGGGTCCAATAAAAACGATGCAAAATCTTAAATTGCATAAGGTGCACCCTTGAATCTCTAGATGCGGACTTGATGTTTTTTAAAATCCCAGCCCACACCCCATCCTCCAACACCACACCCCATCCTCCAACACCAAATTAAAATCTTTCTCCCATAATCTCTTAATAGAAGTTAAAGCTCCATCCCCCAAACTCTGAATTAGCAAAGTGTAATACACTGATGCCTCATGTCCTTTACCAAAAGCAGCAAGCACCTCTCCCAAAGTATCTGCCGCTTTAGGGGGATGTTCGCTACTCCCAAAAATAGTACAGAGCTGGTGGTGCAACTGTAAATACCTAAAAAACTAAGTCAAATTATCAAAGGATCTCAACACTCCGTTCTCACCGATCACCGATTGCAGCAACCCCCTGACAATCCACTCTGATCAGCAGAAGGGGGATTTATCAATACATAATTTTGGGTTCAACCATATGCTCGAAGCAGCATTCAAATAAATGTCAGAATTAAACACTCTGGACACTTTTGTCCATACTGAGTTCAAAAGCAAGATGACTGGGTGTAAGTTAACTTCACCGGTTTAGTTTGATAGATAGGCCCTGCAATGGCGAAATAGGGGCAAGAAATTCTTGTTCAATACAAAACCAAGGAGGGTCCCTTTCAGGTGGAAGTGACCAATGAGCCAAATGTCTGAGACCGAAAGCATAATAATAAAACAAAATCTTGGGTAGGTCTAGTCCACCTTTGTCAATCGGCCTATGTAATTTGTTAAAGTGCAATCTGGGACGCTTACCATTCCAAATGAAGGACTTCGCTATACTTTCTAATTGCTTAAAATAAGAGAGGGGGACATCTATTGGGAGTGACTGTAGCAGGTAGTTGAATTTTGGAATACAATTAATTTTAATTACATTGACCTTCCCAATCATCGATAAATGTAGTGAAGCCCACCTGCCATATCGCTCAAATCTTTTTATTAGGGGGTCAAAATTAACTAAGTCTGACAAATTTGGTGGAAATAAAATACCCAAATATTTAATGCCCTGTTTGGGCCACTGGAAGGTGCCCGGCTGGAAAGCCACTACTGGACAGTATGCTGTCAGAGCCAAAGCTTCGGATTTAGACCAATTGACTTTGTATCCTGAGAACTTGGAAAAGAAATTAACAATTCTGTGGAGGCAAGGCATAGATCTAGAAGGGAAAAAAGACTTTCTCTGTTTTATATATCTAGCTAAAAGCTTCCCTGCTTTGTCCCCTGACTCAAAGTATGACTGTCTTGCCCTGAATAACCAAAACTTCACTTTCCGCAACAAAATAGCATTATATCTATATTTTAAACGGGTCAATTCTCTGAGGCCATCAGACGACGTACGACATTTCAGCTCTGCATCTGCCCTTTTAATATTCCCTTCCAATTCCACAAGTTCTTGTGCTTTGGATTTTTTGAGGAATGAGGCATACTGTATGATCCGACCCCTAAGAACCGCCTTAAGTGCCTCCCAAGCCACGCCCACAGAGGATACTAAGGACCAGCTGGTCTCCATATAAACATTGATTTCAGCCTTTAACATTTGTTGGAAATCAGGATTTTGCAAAAGGGATACCCTAAAGTGCCAACTATATGATTTCTTTTTCTCCGTATTTGGCAACATCTCTAAACTCACCAGGGCATGATCTGAGACTAAGATGTTTCCAATTGAGCAATCGACTACAGATGAAGTGAGGGACATAGATATTTATATAAAAAATGAACTTTTATGAACTGTGAAAAAAATGTATAGTCCCAACCAGATGGGTTCAAAAGTCACCAGATATCTGCAAGACCAAGAGTTTTACACATCCTGTGAAGTGTCAATGTTGCACTAGGGGGCTTACACACTTTCGCTTTACTATGATCAAGGACTGAGTCCATCAAAAGATTAAAGTCTCCTCCCAATATTATATCATAAGGGGTGCCAGCAGTTAGCAATGTCCCTTCAAGATCTATAAAAAAGCCCTGATCAGCGTTAGGTGCATAAATATTAGCCAAAATCAGCCTTTGTCCCTGAATTTCAACTAAAACAATAATGACTCTTCCTAATTTATCCTTAATCTGTTTGAGATATTTGAATTGTAGATGTTTATCAATATAATAACCCCACTGCTCTTACTTGAGCCAGCACTAAAAAAAAACATGTCCACCTCATATCTTCCCAAATTTTTCAGCTTCCTGTGGGGAAAGATGTGTTTCTTGAAGAAACACTATATCATATTTCTTACGCTTAAGAAAAGTAACAACCTTTCTTCTTTTTATGGGGTGCCCCAACCCATTCACATTCCATGTGGAAAGGGATAATCCATTCATATTAACGACTGACATCTTGATATAATAGAAAAAAATAAATTGTGTCAAAAACAAGATCATACAGACCACAATCCCCAAGAGTGCAACAATCAAACCCCGAACATTTTGCGGTCATACATAGTGTCTAATCTCAATCTGGCCGGGAACTTCAGTGCAGAAGCGATCTTCCTTCAATGCAAAAGATTCTTTAAGGAAAAGTGTTATTCCATCAAACAGACTCCAGCCGCTAGGCGGACTCAATGCAAAAAGAAACAAAAATGACACCCAACTTCCTCCAACAGTAGAGTTAATAAACAGTCGATCCACTTACATGAGAAAAACCCCAATGGTTTACTCACTCATAGATTGTATAAAAGACAGTGCTTGTTTCAGACACATGAATACTTTGAGACCGTCCTTTGTATCTATTCTCAGTCTGGCTGGAAACATCAGTGCAAAAACGATATTTCTTTGATGCAAGAGTTTCTTACACTCCTTGAATCGCTTGCGTTTCTCTCTTGTTGAATTCGCAAAGTCCGGGAACAAGAAAATATTGTGATTCTTCCAAGAAAGCTTTCCTTTGTTCCTCGCCTGGCACAACACAAGATCTTTATCAGATGATCTTAGAAATTTGACCAAAATTGATCGGGCCTGTTTGCCTCAGTAGATCTACCAGCCGGAACTCTCCTCATGCTCAGGAATTCCAACAATTCGGACGATATTCCTGCTATTTCTATTCTCAAGATCTTCAATTTTTCCAAGAACACATTCCAAATCATCTTTGGTCACGGGTGGATTAGCGGATAATTCCCTCTCCGATGACTCAGGATAATCGATTTGTTTCTCAACATCCGTCACTCTTGTGACTAACTCAGAGAATTTTGTTTCCATCGCCGTAATCGATCGACGTATAACAGCGAGATCCTCCAAGTCA
The DNA here is from genome assembly GCF_019703515.2 of Myxocyprinus asiaticus. NCBI lineage: Eukaryota > Metazoa > Chordata > Actinopteri > Cypriniformes > Catostomidae > Myxocyprinus > Myxocyprinus asiaticus. The sequence continues at coordinate 8,735,778 of NC_059358.1, read as the reverse complement.
GCAAGAATCTTCATCAGCATCACCGACATGCTGTACAATTGACACTGGATCTCCTCTCCCGTCGCACCAACCAAATTGAGTCCCCGGTCTGTAGGCCTGACGGGGCTTTCATCCTGAGCACATAAGTGTCTTTTAATGTCTCCAGAGCCCGAGGATTTTGACTTCTTTGCCATATTTTACCTCAAAGAGCAAATGTGTAACTGACTCTATCGAATTACACCAGGTTATCACATAAAAATAATAAAAAATTTAGCAAAGTGCACAGAGTTTGTTGCTCACACGTCTGCTCCCTGCATGACGTCACATGACCCTCTGTCCCTCCTTTTTATAAAAAAATTAAAAAAAAAGCACAAATCTGGGTTCCAGTGAGGCACTTACAATGGAAGTGAATGGGGCCAATCTGTAAATGGTACAATAATCACTGTTCAAAGGTATAGACAGTGTTAACATGATTTTAGTGTGGTAAAATTGCTTATTAACCTTTCTTTGTAAAGTTATGGCCAATTTCACAACTTCGTTGCCATGACAATGTAATGTCAACAAACACTTAAACATAATACAACTGTAAAAATTACAATTTAAACAACTTTACAGCTCAAATACTGCTTGAGTTTTAACAGAAGAATTATTCTAAGTGCTTTTATAAAATTATAAGCTTCACATTCCACCTTTAAACCTTCCAAAAATTGTCCCAATTCACCTCCATTGTAAGTGCCTCACTGTAACTTTGATTTTAGCTTTTTTTTTTTAAGAAAATGTTTAATTTTTGTGGTAATCAGCAGTATGCCACAAGTGATGTTGATTGAGCTGAACTTGTATCGAACCCGGAATATTCCTTTAATTCCGAGTTCCAGTAGAAAATTAGCAATAGCACATACCGTCTTTGAGGCTGTTGTACATCTATTTAGATTGTCTTTAGATGCTGTCCAATCCAACTGTAAAAATAAATGTATTGAGATCTTCATGAAAGAAGTTCAAAGGAACAGAATCAAACATTCTTGCATATGCAAATTAAAATATAACAGTACACGTTGTGTGCAAATTCTTCCCCCGTAACTAAACTGCTTCAAAACCTTACTCACCTTGTCTTTGAGTGTGATATTATCAGGCTGACTGACATCCAGTGAGAGCACAGCATCTCGAGCACCAACAAACAGGGTATGAGCATCAGTGCTGAGCAGCAGAGTGGTGGAATTCTTCACTGTAGAGCTGTGGTAGATGCCCAAGACACGCTCTGGACTTCCTGTGAGAGAAAAACAGTAATTAAGTTTTATAGTGAATGGCATGACAAACCCATTTCCCAAACCCATTCATTTATACAGTGTGTATATATATATATATATATATATACTGTATATGTATATGTAGGTCCACCTCGTGCCGTCAAAACAGTGCCAACCCGCATCTTAGAATAGCATATTCTTCACACCACAATTGTACAGAGCAGTTATCTGAGTTACCGTAGGCTTAGTCAGTTCGAACCAGTCTGGCCATTCTCTGTTGATCTCTCTCATCAACAAGGCCTTTCCATACACAGAACTGCAGCTCACTGGATGTTTTTTGTTTTTGGCACCATTCTGAGTAAATTCTAGAAACTGTTGTGTGTGAAAATCCCAGGAGATCAGCAGTTATAGAAATACTCAAACCAGCCCATCTGGCACCAACAATCATGCCACAGTCCAAATCACTGAGATCACATTTTTTCCACATTCTGATGGTTGATGTGAACATTAACTGAATCTCCTGACCCACATCTGCTTGATTTATGCACTGCACTGCTGCCACACTATTGGCTGATTAGATAATCGCATGGAATGATTGTTTGTGCCAGATGGGCTGGTTTGAGTATTTCTGTAACTGCTGATCTCCTGGGATTTTCATACAAAGCAGTCTCTAGAAGTTACTCAGAATGGTGTCAAAAGCAAAAAACATCCAGTGAGCGGCAGTTCTTCGAATGGAAATGCCTTGTTGATGAGAGAGGTCAACAGAGAATGGCCAGACTGGTTCAAACTGACAAAGTCTATGGTAACTCAGACAACCACTCTGGACAATTGTGGTGAGAAGAATTGCATCTCAGAATGCTATTCTGAGATGCGGGTTGACGCTGTTTTGGTGGCACGAGGGGGATCTACACAATAGTAGGCAGGTGGTTTTTATATTGTGGCTGATTGGTGTGTGTGTGTGTGTGTGTGTGTGTGTGTGTATGTGTATATATATATGTTGAATTATGAATAATGAAGAAAAACTTAAAAGGCTAAGATTCTTGAAAAAAACCTTTAGTAGTTTGGCACAACGTTTTCTTGGTTATACTTTAAAATAAGGTTACATATGTCAACATCAGTTAACAACATTAGTTAATATGAAATAACAAGGAATAATACTTTTACAGAATGTAATAGTCTTTGTTACTGTTAATTTCATCATATACTAATACAATTTTTAAATCAAAAGTTTATGTTAGCATTAGTTAATGCACTATGAACTAACATTAACTATTTGTTTGAAAACTTTTTTTGGAAATAATTTTTAAAAAAACATTATGAATGAAAAAATATGTGTGTTTACACATATGAATTCAAGGTGTAAGGATGTGTACACTAGATGTAAGGAAAAATATATTGTAACTTCTTACTTGATGGTTACCTAAGATTTTTAGAGCCTTAAAATCAAATCTTTTGTTGAAACATGAAACCAACACAAATACCAAGATCACATTTCTAAGAACTTCGCAAATGCATTTTAAATTAGATTGTTGTTTTCATAATCTTATTTGTAATTGAACCTTAAATAGTTATTATATTCATAGTTTTGAAATGAAGCAACAACACTGAGACTCTTCCTCTTTTTGTTCTGAGGAAATAAGCAAGGACATGAGGCTAAGGTTTAGCAATACTGCACACTCACACAGAAATATGACCATATTATGTTTTCTGTAGTTTACAGTAGTTGCCCTATAGGTTTATGACTGTGTTAACGTAAACATTTGGAAAAGTTCTGTCATGAGAAAAAACCGCCTGAATTATTTTTTTTTTTTCATGCTAATTGCTTGAGGTTAATTTTCTTATAGCAATTTCGAAAAATAACTTTCCATCTTGGAAGTATGGAATTCTATAGTGGCACCAAATTGTGACTGAGAAACTTCAGTGTGGTCATCCATGCAGAGTTTTAATATATGTGAGCGTCTTTATTCTGAGAAAGTAAACGTGTAAGACAAATATATCAGAGTGAGCTGTGAGTTTGAGTAATTCCCCTTCCAAATACTTAAAATTTCATTTATTTAGAATATTCAAAATCCAAGACAGTGTACATTTAACTTGTCATGACAGTTCTACTGATCTATGGAGGATTGTTGCATTTTACATTCTACTAATCAAGATTAACTGACTGTTGCTCAGAAATCTTTGCCAGATATACTGTGTAGAGCAGAAACTAGGCCTAACCACAATCTTAAAATATATATTTTGACAGCAGTATGTTGTTGATCTTAATGTATGTGGTTGGAGAGAATTGCTTAGTTTTACCATCAGCACATTAGAGTGCTGCAATAAGATCATCAAGCATTTGCAAACAACACTAATGTGTAATACCAAAAACAAAAACTAACAAATTCACAGAACAGAGATTGCAAGATCTTACAAATTGTGAGGTCTTACTGATTGTCTGATAGACCATAGGGTAGAGCGGAGACATTGATATTCTGTTTCTATATCTCTCTAAACCCACCTGCCTGAGAAAGGAAATCTTACACCCACTGGTCATTTCCTGGACTGAAACTGATAATTGATTATATATTATTGTAGTCTAGATCTAAAAGTTCGTATACACTGATGTTTGATTTATTTATCGATTTCATACCAAACTAACTAACATTTGGGGATTTCTAGAAACCAGAATATTGTAATAATCAGTTTATGATATTTGGATTAACATGCTTACATGAATGACCAAATTCCGATTGATTTAGGAATATTTTTTGTACATTTACAAGCAGTGAGTGTCTTGTAATTAGTTGAGCTAATGTTCAATTTGTCAGAGTCAGAGCACAAAAGTGTATTCATATTGGACAAACATAATGTATGAAATATGGTTAAATGTGTGATATCAGCAGCCATCTGGATGATCAGTGTACTAGATGAAAACGTATACAGTGTGTAATCAAAATGCGTTCACACTGAAGATGTACACCCTAAATACATGACACACTTGACTACATAAAGGCAAGTTTTCTGTTAGTAAAGAATGTTTAGCTATTGTTCATCAATCTGAGTTTGACTTACCATGGGGGAATGACATGCGAGGAGGAAGCAGGGATGCCTGAAATGAGTCTACTGATCCAAAGACGAGGACTATAAACGTCCAGATATTGAATAATCCTGCCATACTAAAAGAAGATTTCAGGTCAGAACCTGCCCTGATCATCTACCAAAACATTTATGAGTGATAGGCCCTTACTTCCTCTGATCTCTTGTTGAGCATAGCAGGAAGGAAGACTGAAAACCACACTGAGTTTACTCTTCTTTTAACCAGCGTCCACTAAACACATCCTAATGGCACATTTTCTGACAGCCGCAAAGAATGAGCCATCTGCAATATCTAATTTTTTTCTTTTCTTTTTCTTTTTTACATTCAATCAGTGCTCAACTCAAAGTAAGTAAAAAGTGTGTTTTAAACAAAGAATTTTGCCTTTCTTTAGTTGACCGCGTTCTGTGATCCCGTTTACACCTGGTATTATTGCATATTTGGTGATCCAATCACATGTGATCAGCCCTAAATACAGGTCTAAACGGGGTCTTGTGATCAGACTACTAAAAACAAATACAAAGCCATGGTAGTCAAAAATGCATGTGACCACATCGCATTTGAGGTATAAATGATAATCCATCCTGAATGCATCCCAAACAACAGTTAAGCGTCACCCCACACCTGTCAGTGAACTTTGCCGGTTACGAGCGGTTTTAAAAGGAAATAACTATCAAGTCAGTACATTTAAAAAGCGTATACATACACAAGCCCGAGAACTTCACAGATCTCCTTCAGTGTGTATGATATCCACATGCACAGTCACAGATGAGAAACACGAACATCTGAGGCTCCTTTAATACAGGTAGTCCACTAAAATAACTGAAAATTGTGCTCGAAATGTTGCGTTTGTGCTTAGATTGCATTTCAGATGCATCAAGGAGAAACAGCATAGTTTGTTTGTTTGCGCTTTCTTTGTCTTTTCTGCTTTTTTTTTTTTTTTTTTTGCTATTTATTATCATGCAGTAACACAATGACATAGTGATTGGTTTATATTGTCACGAAATCAGAGACCCTCCAATCGAAATCAGAACACAAGTGGTCACAAGAGACGCATTTAAGCAGCCAGGTGTAAGCGATGTGTCTTACCTGAACACGTGATTGGATCACCCGAGACACATCTTAATACCAGGTGTAAACGGTGTCTAAGAGACCTTAAAATGCTCTCTTGGTAGGCAGCTCACTACAGTAGGTTAGACTTGAGAGTAAATTTGTGCATGTGGTGAGAAGAAAGGATGTGGGGAAAAAACCTTTACTGCGTAAGCAGGTTGCAGTGAGAAAGGCCAGATAGCTATTTTATTTTTAGTCATGAAAGTTAAGGCTTATACTAAGAGTTTTTACATTTTCAATAGATCACAGGTACTTACATTTTGACATACAGGTGCATCTCAATAAATTAGAATGTCGTGGAAAAGTTCATTTATTTCAGTAGTTCAACTCAAATTGTGAAACTCGTGTATTAAATAAATTCAATGCACACAGACTGAAGTAGTTTAAGTCTTTTGTTCTTTTAATTGTGATGATTTTGGCTCACATTTAACAAAAACCCACCAATTCACAATACATCATAAGACCAATAAAAAAAACATTTTTAGTGAATTGTTGGCCTTCTGGAAAGTATGTTCATTTACTGTATATGTACTCAATACTTGGTAGGGGCTCCTTTTGCTTTAATTACTGCCTCAATTTGGCGTGGCATGGAGGTGATCAGTTTGTGGCACTGCTGAGGTGGTATGGAAGCCCAGGTTTCTTTGACAGTGGCCTTCAGCTCATCTGCATTTTTTGGTCTCTTGTTTCTCATTTTCCTCTTGACAATACCCCATAGATTCTCTATGGGGTTCAGGTCTGGTGAGTTTGCTGGCCAGTCAAGAACACCAACACCATGGTCATTTAACCAACTTTTGGTGCTTTTGGCAGTGTGGGCAGGTGCCAAATCCTGCTGGAAAATGAAATTAGCATCTTTAAAAAGCTGGTCAGCAGAAGGAAGCATGAAGTGCTCCAAAATGTCTTGGTAAACGGGTGCAGTGACTTTGGTTTTCAAAAAACACAATGGACCAACACCAGCAGATGACAATGCACCCCAAATCATCACAGACTGTGGAAACTTAACACTGGACTTCAAGCAACTTGGGCTATGAGCTTCTCCACCCTTCCTCCAGACTCTAGGACCTTGGTTTCCAAATGAAATACAAAACTTGCTCTGATCTGAAAAGAGGACTTTGGACCACTGGGCAACAGTCCAGTTCTTCTTCTCCTTAGCCCAGGTAAGACGCCTCTGACGTTGTCTATGGTTCAGGAGTGGCTTAACAAGAAGAATACGACAACTGTAGCCAAATTCCTTGACACGTCTGTGTGTGGTGGCTCTTGATGCCTTGACCCCAGCCTCAGTCCATTCCTTGTGACGTTCACCCAAATTCTTGAATCGATTTTGCTTGACAATACTCATAAGGCTGCGGTTCTCTCGGTTGGTTGTGCATCTTTTTCTTCCACACTTTTCCCTTCCACTCAACTTTCTGTTAACATGCTTGGATACAGCACTCTGTGAACAGCCAGCTTCTTTGGCAATGAATGTTTGTGGCTTACCCTCCTTGTGAAGGGTGTCAGTGATTGTCTTCTGGACAACTGTCAGATCAGCAGATTGTGTAGCCTAGTGAACCAAACTGAGAGACCATTTTGAAGGCTCAGGAAACCTTTGCAGGTGTTTTGAGTTGATTAGCTGATTGGCATGTCACCATATTCTAATTTTTTGAGATAGTGAATTGGTGGGTTTTTGTTAAATGTGAGCCAAAATCATCACAATTAAAAGAACCAAAGACTTAAACTACTTCAGTCTGTGTGCATTGAATTTATTTAATACACGAGTTTCACAATTTGAGTTGAATTACTGAAATAAATGAACTTTTCCACGACATTCTAATTTATTGAGATGCACCTGTAAATGTTTGTGTTTAGCAGGAGCCGAGTGGGAGGGCAAGCAGTCATTTTAAGAGTTTAAGAAAACTTCAATGAAACAATAAGTTGAAAGTCAGTAAATTTTTCTGCTGTAAGGAACTTCAACATCCTCTAAAGCTTGAGATCAAAGACATGACCTTTCAGACTGGACACAGAACTGTGAATGTGCCTCTTCCCCCATTACTGTAACAATTCTGCTGTAATAATGAATTATACAGTGCAGAATTTCACAACGAGTAATGATACAATGATTTTGCTGAAGATACAATATCAGTCAAACATTTGGATATACAGTACATACATTTTCCTTTATAATTAAGTTAAAGGTACACTCAGTAATTTCTTCCACATTAAAAATAAGTTTTACTCCTAAAAAAAAAAACTTAATTGTGATTTTGAAACATATGTATATAATCATGAGGACTCACATGAGATGAAGACTCCAGTCAACTAATTAAAGCTGTTTTATTCTATAAGGAGAGGGTCCCCTCATGGGGGCTGTCACATTTTAACCATTACATTTTATTTTATTTTTACACTTGATTCTTTTTAATCACCTCTCAGACTGTGTATACATGATAATACTGCCAGCCAACTTAATTTATTATACTACAGAATTATATAGTGATAAAAAAACAATCTCTAAAAAAAAAGTATTCACCCTTTGTCATGATAAAAGCTTTGCACACTCTGGGCATTCTCTCAACCAACTTCATGAGTGCCACTACAACCGGTCCTGCTCAACCTGCTCCGAGTGGGATTCAAACCGGCTTCTCCAGCATGGGAGCCGCACGTGCTAACGAGGAGGCTAAAGACTACAGCCTCTAGAGTCAGTCGCTAGTGCTCCTCTTGAGGCCAGGGGAGTGAGGTTTACACACACTGCACAGCATGTACCAGCTGGATACGTTACACTCACCTCCCTAAATCTCACTCCCATCTGGGTCACGGCACCACTGTTACCGGTCATACTCGACCCACTCTGAGCGGGATTCGAAACAGCATCTCTGGCATGGGAGGCGGGCATGCTAACAAGGAGGCTAAAAACTACAGCCTCTAGCATCAGTCGCAAGTGCGCCGGTCAGGGAAGTGAGGTTTACACACACTGCACAGCACGTACCAGCTGGCTACCGTTGCACCACCTGGAATGCTTTTCCAACAGTCTTGAAGGAATTCCTATGTATTCTGGCCATATGTTGACTGATTTTCCTTCACTATTTGGTTCAACACATCCCTTTCAAAAAGAAATTTTTTTTTGTTAAACAAATTGTTTTCGACATGCCTCAGTAAAAAAAAAAAAAAAAAACACAGAACAAAGCCGCATGTCCCACTGATGCAGGCAAATATAGCTCCCACGCTGTTACAGCTCTTTCTCTCCCATCACACCGAAGTGATCTGTTCCCTCTCTGACATCTCACTTCTCTTTGCTTCAGAGGTGAGTGTAAGAAATGCTGACCCCTGGAATCAGTTCTCTCTCATAGGCATCGTTTAACTCTATGATATTTCTCTGTTATTTTTTTATTTCATGCACCCTTTTTGTTTGCCCACTATGGGGCAAATTCACCGTACAGTTGTGCCACTTCTGCGCGTGGTATTTTTTGCCGTGGCATTTTTTCTTTTCTTATTTACTAACCATCCAAAGCACTGAAATAGTATTTAAATTAAGTAATTGTCATTCCTTTCAGTGCAAACATGCCTCCTTTAACTATTTATGTAAATTAGGCTCATTATAGGTTGTGCTTTTTTGACAAAAATTGCCCCAGCACAATTTATATCGCACTATTACTACCAGTTGAAAGCAGGCAGTAAAATAAATTTGGATTAAAAGAGATGTTTGTGTTCATTTTCTGTTGATTATGTCAGCAGTAATTCATCAAATAATGATCAAATGATGGAGAAGAGCATTATTAACTGCAAGATGTCCAGATATGCAGTGTAGTCTATCGCACTTTCGGCTTGTTAAAGAGATGATTCAAGTGTCAGGATCACAGTAGCGGAGAGATGCTGTACAGTTCCAATGTTATGCCGAAGTATAACTCCCCGCCAGATACTTACTCCCCTCTACCTGACTGGTCCTTATCCATAAAGCCTGCCCCCTACACCCACCCCTAACCCTAACTATTGTAGGGAATCAATGGTCCTCATCTCTAAAGCCCACCCCTAAACATAAGGATACTAGGGAGTGAAAAATCAGCACGGCACTTAGAGTGTGTCAGATCGTGGTGGTCTGCTGTATCCTTCGCAATCAGAATCGGCCTGCTAGATTGGAAATTGTATGTGCAAATGGTGTTCAGTGCAGATTTTGAGGGAATGTTTGCATCATTGCCTGATCTGCATAATTCCTTTAGTGAATCTGTTGCTGAACCAGCACAGACAGCGTGTGCAAACCCCCGCCCCCCCCCCCCCCCCCAAAAAAACAGCACTTTTACCAGGCACGATTCATTTAATTAATTCCCGCCTAAATGTCTTTTTATTTTTTTAGTGGGAGTCTAAAAATAAAAAAAAACTTTAGATCACCTTACACACCACCAGAGGGAGAAACTAGAATTCAGAATGATGTAAATATATTGGCTTGTCAGTCTTGGCTTGTTTTTGATATTTTTTGCTTAAGTTCTCAATTGGGTATTTTTTGAATCCGTGTATCATTTGTTCATTTCATATTCAATTTGGAATTCAAAATCGGGAAAGCAAAAACTTACTTATTTCATTATTCGTGTACAAAACCAATATTAAAAAACAAATAATGGCTTGTTTTTCGTAATTTCGATTTAATGCTCAAGTTAAAAATAGGACACTACAAAAATAGCCACGGGACGGTCCGTGTACTTTTGCGTCCATTCTTTTTCACTTTTTAAATCCAAAAATGAAAAACTAAAAATGCGGCTTCTTCTTTATTGGTTTTAACACTGATTAATAGAATAAGCAGATACAAACTCATTTTCTGTTGACTATTTCATTTTCTATTTAAAAAGGAATAAAGAGAAAGGGGAAAAAAGGTTCAATTTTCATTTTCTTTCATGGCTTAAACATTTTATTTACGGCTTGAGTATTTGATACGCACATGTGAGCGGTACTGAAATGCCCTTTTTATCTGATTGGTCAACTTGTCCCGTCTTCTGCACTACCTTAATCCTATCAGCTAGAATTAGAGTTGGGATTGCTCTGCAAATTTGTCTCAATTTTCATTAAATATTGTCCCGAACCACCACTAACTGTGAACTATGCATGCCATATGTATTCGAATCTTGCTGCTTGGCACATCATGGTGTTGTTGCGAGGTGTTGCCGCGTGTAATGGCGTGAGAGATCGCAAGCCACATCACTTGGCCATATGCTGACTGGGAGTTGGTCTATTATATATTACTTTTATTTGTATTAACTTTATGATTTTGTTATACCTGTGTATTCGTGTCCCATTGATAAATGTAATAAAAAAAAAGAGTTCTGTTGCTTTGGATAAAAGCGAATGATAAATTAATGTTTAGGCATCATGAACATGGATTGGAGTGGACATAAAATTCTAATAGCTAAGATTCGGACACAAGGAGGGACACGGCATGTAAAATCAGGACTGTCCCTGTTATTGGGACGTCTAGTCACCCAATCTCCATAAGTGCAATGTTAGATTGCTGATAGCAGGGGCAGACTGGGAAGAGAAATCGGCCTGGGTTTTACATAGAAACTGGCCCAAAAGTTGTTGAGCGGGATCGTTGTCCTTTTCTGCATATCGCTGCCCCCATCGGCATATGGCGGCGTCGTTTTGTGGCCCGTTCTGCATAACGCTGCGGCCCATTTCAGTAGGGTGAATAATAGGGGTGAGGTGGAATAATAGGGTTCAAAACAGTGTTACTATGTATGCAAACTTTAATACAGTGAAAAAGACACTCTATTAGCATAACATAAATATATATAAATAAATAAAAATTTCCAACATTCTTTTGAATGTTCATGTACTAAAATAAAATATTTGATGCCATGAGTGTACCTTCATTAACTATTAGAATTATTTTGAATGGCCATGGAAAATGAAGCAATGTGATAATTTTACCTGGTCGCAAAAAGTAGTCCGTTAATTTACCTGATGAACTTTCACCTTTTGCTGAACTTTATGCTTCGCAGAGCTAATGTGTGCTTCTAAATCACTTGCACCTTTATTAGCAACTGACACATAAGTGCCAGCTTTACATGTCATACATTCTGCTTCCCACGGATCTCGACCTGGACGAAAGCATGGGAATTTTTTGTGCAAATCTTCTGTAAATTTGCACTTTCGTTTGGGCATTGTTTCCACTCAGCTGTCATTTGCTGCTGCTGTCAAGCAACTGTTTGATGCCGAACACAACAGTGCTTTGCGCATTCACGGAAAGATTGACAGGCAGCAGTTTGGCCAACAGTTGCTGCTAGCCTCTTATAATTGACCAATTGGTGTGCGAGAAGGCGGGACTTACAAAGAGGGGTTAAAGCAATGCAAATATTCGCGCACACACAATGAAGTATTAGACCAGATGCACATCATAATGCAACTAAAGCCGAATCCCGGACATTTTAGAAATCCCGGCCGGACGCTTTTTAAAGGTCCGAAAAAGAGGACATGTCCGGGAAAAAGAGGACGTATGGTCACCCTAATTTAAGCCCGTTTCGCGGCCGGCCCACCGGGAAAAGTCCCGGTTCTCCCGATGGCCAGTCCGCTCCTATGCCGCGGCCGTTACTTTGACCGGCCGTTCAGGAAATCTCCCGGTTCTCCCGACGGCCAGTCCGACCCTGGCTGATAGAGTGTACTGCCTCAGCCTGGATGAACATTTAGTAAATATATTATTAACCCTTGTGCGACCTTCCGGACATTTTTGTCTTTTTCATTTTATTTATTTATTTATTTATTTTTTCGATCATTTTGGCTGTGTTAATGCCAATGGCATACATTTCCCAAAGGTGTGTATTTTGGGGGGAATTTTGATATTTCAACCTCAGTTCCTATAATCCATCTATAAAACACTGTGTACACAAAATAGTTACACTCAGGGCCTTAAGGACATAAATGTCCCCATTGAAACCCATTAAAACTGCATTATTTGATCCCAGTGCCATTACAGCATAAAATCATGAATTCTATGATATTACGCTTTCATTCCGGAGCCCTGGCTTCAAAATTGTAATTTTTTCCACCAGATGGCACCATTTTTCTCATGTCTAGCCTATTTTCCCTATTTTCTGTTTGCTGTGTTATAGAGCACTGCAGGCCAGTTGAATAAATGATGCAGCTAAAATTGTGTGGGTGTGTTGGTATGGATGTCAGTGTGTGTTTTGTATGTGTGTATTGAGAAATTTGTGTGTGTGTGTGTGTGTGTGTGTAAAAAAACAGTGGCATTATGTAAATAAACTGACATTTAAAGGGTTAAAATCATGAAAATTAATGAAAATTTGGTAGTTATGATCAGGACTGATGTTGGTTTAAAAAATAAACTCATTGAAAGTGGAAAATAATATACAATATTTTTATGTCAGTTTTTTGACGCGGATATTTTTGTCCTCTAAGGACTCCTGAGAAACGTTTTTTTTTTTTATTATTTATTGGGTTAAATGTCAAAAATAAACTTGTGTTATCTCATATTAACTTGTGGGGCTTTTATACAAAGTGACGCAACTTTTTTTATTATTACATTTATCAATGGGACGCGGCACTACAGTCACTAAAAAATCATACAATGTTATTAAAAATAATATATAATAGACCAACTACCAGTCAGCATATGGCCAAGTGATGTGGCTTGTGATCTCTCACGCATCGTCCATTAAAGGCAACAACTCCCAACAACACCATGATGTGCCCAGAAGCAAGATTCTAATACATATGGCATGCATAGTGCACAGTTAGTGGTGGTTCAGGACAATATTTAATGAAAACTGAGATAAATTTGCCAACTCTAATTCTAGCTGAAGGCAGTAGGCCACAGAAGAGTTGACCAATCAGATAAAAGGGGTGTCTCAGTGCCGCTCACATGTGTGTCTCAAATATTCAAGCCGTAAATAAAATGTTTAAATAATGGAAGAAAATGAAAATTTAGCCTTTTTTCCCCTTTCTCTTTATTCCTTTTTAAATAGAAAATTAAATAGTCAACAGAAAATGAGTTTGTATCTGCTTATTCTATTCAGTGTTAAAACCAATAAAAAAGAAGCCGCATTTTTCGTTTTTCATTTTTGGGTTTTAAAAGTAAAAAAGAATGGACGCAAAAGTACACGGACCCGGGACACTGCGTTTTTATTATTTGATTCGCACATATGGATGGACCTGAAACGCCCCTTTCTAATGATTGGTCAACCTGCACTGTCGTCTTCCTCAATGCTGTGAGACAGAATAATTGAATCTGCTGTTCAATTGTTCAGATAAATTAGTCTCAGTTAATATTAAATTATTTACCATTTATTCTCCAAAACTCGCCACGTTTATTGCAGCTGAGCTATCTCTCTCATCAAATAGTCAAATTTACCAGACAGCTCTAAACATAAACCTGCTGTCTTTGAAGTTGCTCTGGTTTGAAAAAGGCATGGTTATAAATTAGATGACCATACATTCATAAGACTATTGAAGCATATACCTACATTGTAAAGACATGTAGGCTTACGTTTAACTGCAGGGTAAAGTTAACTTTAGATTCGATATTCGTTGGATATTCACCTTATTTTCGCATTCCAAAAAGTTGTAGTAAGTTCCCAGTGGGCAGACTGACTTACAACAGGTGAAAATTATTTTTTATTTTAAATAATCTAATACTGTATTCATATCATTGGACTTACTGTAAAAAATATTGTAGTAGCTCAGTCTATTAACTGGCAACCTACTACAACATTTGGAATGTAAAAGTGTACTTTTAATGTTTTATGTTTAACTTGCACGTCAACTGAATGAGTGATTGGACACCGCCTGTGTTTAATAGTGAGTGTAAAATTTCAGATGGTCCCTTAAGTACGCTAAGCAATGAAAGAGCATCGGAGCATTTTCAGTCATAATTCTGCAGCCACACCAAATGACAGTTCTGAGTGCAGTGTTTTATGTCTGTATATTACAGTTAAATACCATTTACATTTATACCATAACATCAAGCCAAGTGTGCGAAATCTTTGCAAACATGCCACTGGCATAGAGCGTGGGTACGAGAAACCGAATATCCAAAAATGATCGAACCTAAAACTAACTTTACCCCACTCATGCTAAAGGAAGTTCATGAAAGCTCGACCAGTGTATTTAAATCAGCATTTACACATAGCCTTCACATTTGTCCAATAATAAAAGGCACAAAACTGCCTCGTATACGACCCAGTAGGTAAAAGCCACCCATATTCCCATTAAAAAACATGGATGTCGGAATGATCTGAGCTTGAAATTAGTACTCTTCCCTGCCATGTAAATACTTGTTGTCTTATATTAAATATTAAATGCACTAATATCTTCCAATTTATTTGTTATTATTATTATTATTTATCATTTGTTATTTACTGTTGTTGCGTTTTATAATTCACTGGCATGAATGCTCATCTGTCTTGAATGCACTCTTCGTTAAGTCTGTATATTCCCTGAACCGCATCTTGCTTTGTTCATTGCACTGCAATATGTAAAAATGAAATGAAACCTAAAAATAAATTCTTTCAATACTCTTTAATGATTTCTCATTTCAAAAACGCACAAAACACTGATGTCGATTTAAAATGCTTATTTAAAGCAATCAAACTATAGCTGCCTTAGACTAATTACAGTATTAGGACAAAAGGTGTCCCGACTGTAATGGGGCTTTTCCACTGCACGGTACAGCTCGACTCGACTCTGCTCGCTTTTTGGGGGTTTTCCACTGTGGATAGTACCTGGTACCTGGTACTTTTTTAGTACCACCTCGGTCGAGGTTCCAACGAGCCAAGCCGATACTTAATGTGATGTCAAAACCCTGCAGATCAGAGAGAATCGTCACTACCAGCGTCACTGGATTTGCGACATGGGACATCAACCTGCTAGTTTTAAAGTTAGCAACAGCATTACCATTTGTTCACACGACTTTCGAATTGTAAAAAGAAATGGCTGTGCGCAAAACCACGCCGTGGTCAATAAACGAGGTGCAGACGTTCCTCTCGTTAGCGATGAACGAAACGACGTGAAACAAAAAAGTCTTTCAGGAAGTGTCTCAGCTGTTGGCCGCACACGGCTACCACCGGACCTACCAACAGTGTAGGGAAAAGTTAAAAAGACTTAAAAGTGACTACAGAACCATCAAGGACCACAACAGCTGGAGTGGTTCAAACAGACGAAAGTGGAAGTGGTTCGACCAAATGGACGCTATCTATCGGCAATAGACCGGCGAGCAATGGGAGGAGAGTGCCCTGGGATCGGCCACGGCGTTGTTGGAGTCCACGATGGAGGATGGTACGTTTTGTTACGTTAACTCTGTATTCTGCTTGAAAGCTTCACTTTAGTTAATTGACCAGCTACTTGAAAGCTTGCTTCTAAAACAACCAGGCCAATTTAAACTGTTACACTTGTGTAAAATCACCATGCAACAACTGCTTTATGCAGCACAATGAGCTAGTAGCTAACAGCTAGCGGTCGTGTTATTGTTTACGGTCAGTAACGTTTGTGTCGCGTTTAAGATGATGACACGGCAGTAGAGGCGGCGCAACTATGACGATCAGCCAATAATCCCACCCACCCTGATGCGGCACTAAACTGCAGTGGAAAAGCAAGCTCAGAAAAGTAAAACAAGCAGAGTCGAGTCGAGTCGAACCGTAATGTGCAGTGGAAAAGTGCCATTTGTCCACCATGACGCGGTACATGACTTGCAAAATCGGGACTGTCCCCGCTTTTAAAGTGACGTCTGATCACTCTAACTGCGAATGCCAGCCTATTCTCCAGTGCAGTATGGACCACCAGTGCCCAACTGATCAGCTGCACTGCATGGTACCACTTATAAATGAATAAATCAAGAAGGATAACTGTGAGAAGGAATTTGGCATACAGAGTGAGGGATTAATCTTAATAAACATCTTAATAATATGTGTGTGTGTGTCGCTCTAATAAATTGCTTCACATGGCACTGATTGTCCTAATGCTGAATCGCATGAAGACGAAACCCTGTCTGCATTCAGTGAACATTTTACGGTTGTGTAGGCACTGTGTCTGACTATTTGATGAGAGAGATAGCTCAGCTGCAATAAATGTGGCGAGTTTTGGCGAATAAATGGTAAATAATTTAATATTAACTGAGACTAATTTATCTGAGCAATTAAACAGCAGAGAACTTTTATTCTGTCTCACAGCATTGAGGAAGACGACGGTGCAGGTTGACCAATCAGAAGAAAGGGGCGTTTCATGAACGAATGATACACGGATTTATTTGTATACAAACCTAATGTGATTTGCTTACATGATTGCATATGAGAGCTTGTGGATTGCTTCGTAAAATGTTCATCCTGGCTCAATATTTTCTTCCACTGAGTCTGAATCCTCCATTATAAAGAATGGCGAAGTTTGTTGAAGATTTGTTAATTTACTTGATTATCATAGCGGCCAAATTTTGTTTCTTCTTTTGTTGTATTGGCTGTTCTCAAAATGAACTAGTATGTTGGCGCCACTTTGTGAGCTGTAGTACATACACAACACCCATAATGAATTAGACTAAACCTTTAGTAATGAATTTATCATTAAATAAATAGTCATCGTAATAATAATTATAATACTCGGTACTTCTCCTGACCACAGTGTTAATTATTAGCACTTTTACGCGGTGTAAATTCGACGCTTAATTAAACTATAGTCGCTCCATAATGAGAATCTGAAAAGCTCATGATCAGCACAGATGCTACTACAGTAAATAGGCGGCACATGTCAGTCAACTGTTGTTATGAGATCACAAAGGCTTCTTCCTCCAGGGGGCGCACGGTGGCCCAGAAAGCCATATCCCCCATTGAACCGCAATCAAGTCTCAGAAAGCTTTTTGTCTTATTGCAAACACTTGTAGACTGTTAAATATAATCGATGAAGTATATTAATTGCCTAGATTGGTTCCTGACATGCAAATTAGAATCTGTATAAGCAAATTCATTAAAATAATAATAACAATAATAAAAAAAACATTGTCCAACAATCTATGATTGGTCCACCCTGACCAGCGATGAGAAAAGTAACAGTTATCACGTGACAACGCTACTCGCTTCAGCAGCGCTCTTGACAATACTTTACACTTAAAACATAACACATGAAATAGAAACTTAAAAAAAATAATAATAATAACTAAAAATACCAGTGAAAAGTAATATATATATATATATATATATATATATATATATATATATATATATATATATATATATATATTATTTTAATCCACCGTATCTGACCAATCAGACCCCCCCCACGCACGCACACACGCACACACACACACACACACACACACACACACACACACACACACTCCCACTTTATGACTCTGTTTCACGCAAATGACCATTCCACTCGTTTATTTTATTTCTATGGCTTTAGTAAGAGTCAGTCAGCTGGATACTGATCTAAAGCATCAGAAGAGAAAGGCGATCATGGCATCATTAAGTCTCGGGTTTAACGGAGCTCGTAAAAAAGCAGCGGCGCGAATCAGGTCCATAGAGAGGAGAAATCTGATAACCGTGTGCAGGTAAACTCTGATTACACATTAATCATCAGGCATATGTGGTATACTGCAGCACCAGCAGCAAACGCGTGTTTATGTCATTGTATATATATTTCACGTTTGTTTTTGCAATTTTGCTGATGTTGGATCATGGAATATGGGATGATGTACGTGCGCTGAACAGACGCGCTGATCTGAGACCAGTCAAATGGAGAGCCTTACGTCATATTGATCGAGAGATTGTAAAAAGTACTGTGGTACTGAATGATAACCATATCCATGTACCATGGTATTTATATATGCTTAAAGATACTTGAAAGAAGGCCATGGTAACATTTTGGAACATGTTAAAAAAAAAAAAAAAAAAAATATATATATATATATATATATATATATATATATATATATATATATATATATATATATATATATATATATATTAATAATAATAAAACAATAATAATAATGATAAAATAAAAAAAATGCTACTACTATGGTGCATATGCCAAATCATGGTATTTACATGCTTTATGTCCAAAAATGCATGATATAACCATGGTATAACATGGTATTACTATGTAACATGACAAAAATCTTGGTATAACAATTACAATGGTGTCAATAAAACATGGTTTTACCATGGTAGCATGTAAAAATATAGTACCATGGTACATGTGCAAAACCATGGCATTAACATGGTAAATGTCCAAAAACCATGATATTTGATATGTTTAAATGCCAATAAAACATGGCATTACCACTGTAAATGTCCAAAAAACAAACAAACATGGTATTACCATGGTACATGTGCAAAACCATGGTATTAACATTGTAGATGTCCAACAAAGGAAAAACATGGTATTGCTATGGTACATGTTCCAAAAACATTGTATTACCATGGTAATGCTTCAATGGCAGAAATATGGTATTATGTCCAAAAATACAATTAAACTGCTTCAGCACTCCCCCATAGTGCAATAATGTAAATACATATCTCATGTACAGTCATGTGAAAAAGAAAGTACACCCTCCTTGAATTCTATGGTTTTACATATCAGGACATAATAAAAATCATCTGGTCATTAGCAGATCTTAAAATTAGGTAAATACAACCTCAGATGAACAACAACACATAAAATATTACACTGTGTCATGATTTATTGAACAAAAATAAAGCCAAAATGGAGAAGCCATATGTGAAAAACTAAGTACACCTTATGATTCAATAGCTTGTAGAACCACCTTTAGCAACAATAACTTCAAGTAGTCATTTTCTGTATGAACTTTATCAGTCTCTCACATCATTACGGAGGAATTCTTTACAACATTGCTTCAGTTCATTGAGGTTTGCAGGCATTTGTTTATGCACAGCTCTCTTAAGGTCCCGCCACAGCATTTCAATCGGGTTGAGGTCTGGACTTTGACTGGGCCATTGCACACCTTTATTATTTTCTTTTTCAGCGATTCTGTTGTAGATTTGCTGGTGTGCTTGGGATCATTGTCCTATTGCATGACCCAATTTCGGCCAAGCATTAGCTGTCGGACAGATGGCCTCACATTTGACTCTAGAATACTTTGGTATACAGAGGAGTTCATGGTCAACTCAATGACTGCAAGTTGCCCAGGTCCTGTGGCTGCAAAACAAGCCCAAATCATCACCCCTCCACCACCGTGCTTGACAGTTGGTATGAGGTGTTTGTGCTGATATGCTGTGTTTGGTTTTCGCCAAATGTGGAGCTGTGCATTATGGCCAAACATCTCCACTTTGGTCTCGTCTGTCCAAAGGACATTGTTCCAGAAGTGTTGTGGTTTGTTCAGATGCAACTTTGCAAACCTAAGCCGTGCTGCCAATGTCTTTTTAGAGAGAAGAGGCTTTCTCCTGGCAACCCTTCCAAACAAACCATACTTGTTCAGTGTTTTTCTAATTGTACTGTCATGAACTTTAACATTTAACATGCTAACTGAGGCCTGTAGAGTCCGAGATGTAACTCTTGGGTTTTTTGCAATTTCTCTGAGCATTGCACGTTCTGACCTTGGGGTGAATTTGCTGGGATGTCCACTCTTGGCAAGATTGGCAGCTGTCTTGAATGTTTTCCACTTTTGAATAATCTTTCTCACTGTAGAATGATGGACTTTAAATTGTTTGGAAATGGCCTTATAACCCTTCCCAGACTGATGGGCAGCAACAATTGCTTCTCTAAGATCATTGCTGATGTCTTTCCTCCTTGGCACTGTGTTTACAAACACCTGAATGCTCCAGACCAACAAACTGCTAAAACTTCGGCTTTTATAGAGGGGGTCACACTTGCTGATGATCAATTAATCAAGGGCATTTGATTAGCAGCACCTAGCTACTACTTAGCCTCTTAATTCCAATGGAAGCAGTAAGGGTGTACTTAGTTTTTCACACATGGCTTCTCCATTTTGGCTTTATTTTTGTTAAATAAATCATGACACGGTGTAATATGTTATGTGTTGTTGTTCATCTGAGGTTGAATTGACCTCATTTTAAGACCTGCTAAGGACCAGATGATTTTTATTATGTCCTGATACGTAAAACCACAGAATTCAAGGAGGGCGTACTTTCTTTTTCACATGACTGTACATATGTAACTTCACACATTTAATTCAATAACTGTACATACCCCTGCCTTGCACTACATTACCACTTGCACATGTACATATGCCATTCTATTATATGTCCTATTATTTGAACACTGGCAGCCAAAAGTTTGGAATAATGTATAGATTTTGCAGTTTCGGAAGGAAATTGGTACTTTAATTCACCAAAGTGGCATTCATCTGATCACAAAGTATAGTCAGGACATTACTGATGTAAAAAAACAGCACCATCACTATTTGAAAAAAGTCATTTTTGATCAAATCTAGACAGGCCCCATTTCCAGCAGCCATCACTCCAACACCTTATCCTTGAGTAATCATGCTAAATTGCCAATTTGGTACTAGAAAATCACTTGCCTTTATATCAAACACAGTTGAAAGCTGTTTGGTTTGTTAAATGAAGCTTAATATTGTCTTTGTGTTTGTTTTTGAGTTGCAACAGTATGCAATAGTCTGGCATGTCTTAAGTTCAATGTTAGGTCAAAAATGGCAAAAAAGAAACAGCTTTCTCTAGAAACTCGTCAGTCAATCATTGTTTTGAGGAATGAAGGCTATACAATGCTCAAAATTGGCCAAACTCTGAAGATTTCATACAAAGGTGTACACTACATTCTTCAAAGACAAAGGACAACTGACTCTAACAAGGACAGAAAGATGTGTAAGGCCAGATGTACAACTAAACAAGGGGATAAGTACATCAGAGATTCTCTAGTTTGAGAAATAGACGCCTCACATGTCCTCAGCTGACAGCTTAATTGAATTCTACCCACTCAACACCAGTTTCATGTACAACAGTAAAGAGAAGACTCAGGGGTGCAGGCCTTATGGGAAGAATTGCAAAGAAAAAGCCACTTTTGAAAAAGAAAAACAAAAAGAAAAGTTAGAGTGGACAAAGAAACACAGACATTGGACAACAGATAATTGGAAAAGAGTGTTATGGATCTTAACCCCATTGAGCTTTTGTGGGATCAGCTAGACTGTAAGGTGTGGGAGAAGTGCCCGACAAGACAGCCACATCTATGGCAAGTGCTACAGGAAGCGTGGGGTGAAATGTCACCTGAGTATCTGGACAAACTGACAGCTAGAATGCCAAGGATCTGCAAAACTGTCATTGCTGCATGTGGAAGATTTTTTTTGATGAGAACTCTTTGAAGTAGTTTAAGAAGTTCTGAAAAAAAATTTCAAATTCTAATAGTAATTTTTCACATTATTAATGTCCTGACTATACATTGTGATCAGTTAAATGCCACTTTGGTGAATAAAAGTACCAATTTCCATCCGAATTAAATGTGAATTTCTATTTATACTCTTGTTTTATATTCTCACTGTAATGTTCTGTGTGGCAATAAAGCTCATTCTGATTCTGATTCTGAAAAACCATGGTATTAGACATGGTAAATGCCCAAAAACATGGTATTATCATGGTACATGTCCAAAAAAAACAAAAAACAAACATGGTATTAACATGGTATAGCCTATGCCCAAAAACCATGGTATTGCTATGGTTCATGCCCAAAAAAAAAACATGGCATTATCATGTAAATGTCCAAAAACTATGGTATTACCATGGTACATATCCAAAAAAAACATGGTATTACCATGGTACACGTCTAGTGTGATTCTGGCAGGTGACAGTCAGACTTCTGGATACTTGCTGTGTTGCCCTGTAATCATTAATAAAGATTTGTAAATTGAACAATCATCCAGTTGTACAAATATTCGGCTGTGTTCTAGTGATCTGCCTTCCTACACTGCACTTTTTTGGCAAATATGGCCAATGCCCAAAAATGCTACCAACTAGTTAGGCATCTCATTAGGTTAGACAAACCCACTCTACATTTGTAAAGGGGCAGTAAGGAAGTTTAACTGATAAACACACTTACTCATTCATAATTTGATTCACTCTTGTTTATGTGGAGACCTCAGAGTGTCACGACCGATTTTTAAACACAATACACAGATGTCACACACCTGTTTTCATATATTTTATTTCAATGAATGTATTACCATGACTGTTAAAGCGAGTGATGTCAGTTGATACTTCGTGTTTGACTTTCCTTGAGTATGGGATGCATAATGAGCACCTCAGAACACTGAATAAGAAAGAGATCATGTGCAGTCAGTCTGTTATTATCGGAACATACAATTTCACAGAGGGTACATTATCCATTACATAGCTACTTAATGAATAAATAAATGGACATGAAATATTAATTTGAGTTGATTTTTTTTTTATTATGTGAGAAGAAAGAGACTATGAAGTTATACCTGAAATGAGACATAACACTAGTAGCACAACTGTGTAGGAAATCGGTGGCCTGGGACAACAATCAATTATACAGTCTAGCAGTCATACAAAATTATTTGACTGCAGAATGTCACAGCTGACCAATCATAATCGAGTTCAGAGAGCCGTGTAGGTGAATAAATATGAATATGACTGTGGATTAATCCATTTGTAAGTCTTAATTAGGCAGTGCCACACAGAGCACATTTGAAGCAGAAAAAAGCATCAGTATGAATACAAATGAATGTCATATCTATGAAGGGGGGCACAGCAGGAGTCAGCCAATCAAAAGACTTTGAGTTTGACGTGTATGTGATTAACATCCTCTGTAGACTGAAGCTCATGGCTCGACAAACAAAGTCATTTTACTGAATGAAAGAGAGAGAGAGAACAGAGGAACCGATAAGCAGAAATCCATTTCATCTCCTGTTAATCTGATCTGGAGTTCATTCAGGGACAAAATAAATCTCTGCAGGTTTGTTCTAGCAGTCACTTTTTTGGTGAACATGCTCTAACGTTCAAAGAGACTTTAGAGGATGTTCATTTTATCACTCAGAAAGTCCTCAATAAAGACATTTATGATTATAATGATCATTAGAATATTGCTTTGAATCGGTGCTTATTTTAAAATCGGCTTGAAAGAAAATAAATACTAATGATGAGACATCTCAAACAAGTCCAAAGATTTTTAAACCTTCTCAACTACCTTCATCTCATATTTTTTTGCAGGTAAATTGTGTAATTTAGCCACTAACATTAACGAATGCAACAAACAAACCTTATTAGAATCCGTTACAATTTAAAAGTGATGTGTGTAGTCTTTATACTAAAATAATTTCTCCTATCCGGTTTAATGTGCAGAAACAATGTTAAGTAAGCCATTCGTAGATTGACATCCTGAAGAGTGGGAACACTGGCTCTGCGGTACTTTCAAAACAGTGCTCTGTTTGTTTGAGCAGTCCGCAAAACGTCTTGTGTCTTATGACAATCAGTAATAATAGTACGAGTTGGCTCATACAAAAATGTATGCCCATAGAGAAAAATAAACGCATCAACTTTTCTAAGTTTAACCCCAAACGTTAAACCTAACCATAAACCTAACTTACCCAAACGATTTTAATAGGAAAAATTGCTGTTGTATTATACTTGGAAGAAAGAGAAACATTTTTCCAAAGTGTTCCTACGATTTTTCCTAAGTTTAACCCATACCTAAACCTAACCGTAACCCATTATGTAAACCCTAAACTTATGATTTTAATAGGAGAAAAACTTAAAGGGATAGTTCACCCAAAATTTTTTTTGAGAATTCTCTCATCATTTACTCATGCCATCCCATATGTGTGACTTTCTTTCTTCTGCAGAACACAAATAAAGACTTTAAGAAGAATATCTTAGCTCTGTCCATCCTCACATTGCAAGTGAATGGTGACCAGAACTTTGAAATTCCAAAAGTCACATAAAAGCAGGATAAAAGTAATCCATAAGACTCCAGTGGTTAAATCCATATATTCTGAAGCGATATGATTGGTGTGGGTGAGGAACAGATCAATGTTTAAGCCCTTTTTTTAACTATCATTCTCCACCTTTGAGTCTTGAACAGCCCCAACCGGTAGGGGGCTGAATGTAAAAGTGAAAGTCGCTTCCACACCTAAACGTGGAAGTGAAAGTGAAAATGTAGATTTTCAGTAAAATAAAAAAATTTAAAAAAAAGAGTTACATATTGTTCTGTTTCTCACCCACACCTATCACATCGCTTCAGTTGATATGGATTTAACTTCTAATTCCGATTTAGGAAAGAGGTTGTGTGGTTGAAAGCTGAAATGTGTCATTTGTGTACCACTAGCATCACCAAAGGGAATTGTGAATATTAATTACTGTTTTCAAACAGATTGCAGAAAACTCCCCCCATCATCAATTGGTTGTAGAAATTGATTTTTCCACCCCAAACTCACGCCATTGTTTGAGTCAATGTTGCTTTGTGGGTTTGTTGGCATGCTCAAACAAATAGAAATGTTTTGATAGCATCACAGAGACAATGTTATACGTTTAGGTGAAATCAACCTACAAATGGCTTTCATAATGTTGTCTCTGCATATTAAGCTGAGATATTAGAGGATTTCAATGTTGAAAATAACACGTATCAGCTTTAAGTTAGCAAAATGGTGCAAGTAAGGTGTTTTGTAAATCTTTTGCATATTGAATACTGCTAATGGCTGTGCATCTTGTTATAATGGTTTTGAGTTTTTCCAAATTCCTTATTATGTTTCATTTTTACAGTCTGTTCAAAGAGAACATTTTCCTCCTTGTTTTTCCACCTTCCTCAATGTGTTTTAGAAGGAACTGTCAGCAGTGAAATTATCTCTCAAATGACATTTGCATGAAGACTGCTGGGTTTTGTAAAGTCACATGGAGACTCCTAAAAGCACAGAAGCTGCAGATAATGAAAAGGACAGTCATTTATGCCACAATTACATCTGATGAGACCAACAGTAATAAACCGCTCTAATAGTGTGCCACAAAATATCAGACATCTCCATTTGAAAAACTCTTAAAAGCTTTATTTTAGCATTTTACTGGAGACTCGTCTCTCTGAATTCAGTGTCCATTTGTGTCTCTCTGCTAAACTTTGAGCTTTAATTTTTACTGTGTCAGTGCATCCAGGGAGACAAACAAGTAATAATTTTTTGAGATTAACAGTGTTTATTGATACTTAATATATTACATAAAATAAATTTCAATATACATGAACAGAATCAAACAATTATACCCTTTTTACCCCCAATATCCCACATCCATCCCCCTCACAATACCAAACCCCACCCCAACCCTCAACAACATCCCGTGGTCAAGCAAGCATCACATACAGTACGTATATACACACAAAATATTTTTTTTTTTTTTTGGAAAAATAAAAATCAACAAATAAAGGAGAAAAGAAAAAAATCCACAAAGGATACGATTTACAATTTCAACCACAAACATGTTTCTCTTCACATGATCTTCGCTGAAAGCCCTCCAGAAGGGTCAAGCATTTGTCCCATTTCTTCCCATACATGTCAAGTCTACCAAGCTGTTGGTAGATGATGCCGCCACCCTGCCCAATTCGGTGAACCATTTTTTAAATGAGGGAGTGCCTTTTGACTTCCATCCTCTAAGAATAATATGTCTGCCAATCATTACACTAGTTTGGACCCAGTTTTTTATATATATGTCACCTACTTAAGAACCGTAGGTTTAATCACCCACTATACATAGTCTTTGAGACCATACAAATTGAGACCTAGAAATCCCAAATTGCTGTGTTATATTTTCAAATGATCTCAAAGCTCCATTTTCATAAAGGTCACCAAATGTAGCAACACCCCTCTCGATCCACTCCCTCCAGCAAAAGGGAGACTTATCAATACATAACTTGGGGTTCAGCCATATACTTGAGGAAACTTTTGGTAAGTATCAGAATTTAACATGCGAGAAACCTTTGTCGATACTGAATGTAAATGTGAAATAATAGGTTGCATTTTTGCTTCTCTAGGCAATTTAATAGAAAGACTTTGGAATGGTGAAATTGGGGAAAGGACAGCTTGTTCAGTGTTGTACCAGGGAGGGGCTTGTGTGGTGGAAGAGACCAATTTGCCAGGTGGCTAAGATTAAAAGCATAGTAATAAAACAAAACTTTGGGGAGGCCTAAACCTCCTTTGTCAGTTGGTCTATGTAACTTACTGAAATGCAACCAAGGTCCTTTACCATTCCAAATAAAAGACTTAGATATTCTATCAAATTGTTTAAAATAAAAATAAGGAACTTCTAGAGGGAGAGACTGCAGTAGATAATTTACTTTGGGGATACAATTCATTTTTACAACATTGACCTTCCCAGCCATAGACAATTGTAGTGAAGCCCAACTATCAACATCGCACAAGAACTTTTTCATTAATGGGTCAAAATGAACTCAATATGCTGTCAGATCAAGAGCTTCTGATTTAGACCAGTTCAACCTGTATCCTGAAAATTTGGAGAAAGAATTAATAATTCTATAGAGGGTAGGTTTAGATCTTCAAGGGTCGGAGACAAATAATAATATATCATCTGCGTAGAGTAGAAGTTTATGTACCACACCTGCAGCAACACCAGAAAAATCATCATCTTTTCTTATTGCGGCTGCTATGGTTCCAGGGCAAGACAAAACAATAAAGTGGAGAGAGGACAGCCTTGCCGGGTTCTGTGACATAAGATCTAAAAAATTCTGTGACAAAACCATCTGGCCCCAGTGCCTTACCTGTTGGCAAGGCTTTAATTACCTCAGCAAGCTCCTCCAAAGTAATATCTGAGTCAAGAGAGATTTTTTTTAATCATTTGTCAATTTAGGAAGTTCTAATGGCTCTAAGAAATTGCTAACATCCTTATTGGTAGACGATGACATGGAATTATAAAGATTGAAATAGAAATCTTTAAAGACCTTATTAATATCTGTGGCAGAAGAAATATCTTGCTCCCAGAAGACTTTACTGAAGGAATGGTGGAAGAAAATTCTCTATTTTATGTGTCTGGCAAGAGGTTTCCCTGCCTTGTCCCCTGACTCAAAGTATGTCTGTCTTGCCCTGAATAACCAAAACTCTACCCTCTGTGACAATATAGTGTTGTACCTATATTTTAGCTGAGTCAGCTCTCTAAGACTATTGGATGACATTCGCGCTTCAGCTCTGTTTCAGCACTTTTAAAACTCTTTTCCAATTACATTAATTCCTGTGCTTTGATCTTCTTAACGAGTGAGGCATATTGTATGATCCGCCCCCTAAGGACTGCCTTAAGTGCTTCCCATGCCATGCCCACAGAGGACACTGAGGACCAGTTGGTTTCTACATAAACATTGATTTCTCTCTTTAACATTTGTTGAAATTCAGGCTCTTGTAGAAGGGATGTATTAAAGTGCCATCTATATGATTTTCTTCTCTCTATAAGTGGCAACATCTCTAAATATACCAAAGCATGACCTGAAATTAAAATGTTCCCAGTTGAGTGATCCGTGGCAAAAGGAATGAGTGACTTAAATGTCAAAATAAAAATTATTCTAGAGTAAATCTTATGAACTGATGAAAAAAAGGTATAATCCCTCCCATATGGATTCAGAAGTCTCTAAATGTCTGTAAGACCCAGATATTTACACATCCTCTGAAGTGTCAATGTTGCTCTAAAGGGTCTACACACTTTTGCATTACTGTGATCAAGGACTGGATCCATTAACATATTGAAGGCTCCACCCAAAACCATATCATGAAGGATTCCAGCTGCTTGTAACTTTACCTCAAGATCTATAAAAAAGTTCTGATCATCAGCGTTGGGTGCATAAATATTAGCCAAAATAAGATTTTGCCCTGTATTTCAGCCAAAGCAATAATGACTCTTCCTAAATTATCTTTGATCTGTTTGAGACATTTAAATTGTAAATGCTTAAAGAAAGATACAACCTTGCTTCTTTTTATAGGGTGCCCCAGCCTATTAACATTCCACGTGGAGGGGCCTGGGTAGCTCAGCGATTATTGACGCTGACTACCACCCCTGGAGTCGCGAGTTCTAATCCAGGGTGTGCTGGGTGACTCAGCCAGGTCTCCTAAGCAACCAAATTGGCCCGGTTGCTAGGGAGGGTAGAGTCATATGGGGTAACCTCCTCGTGGTCGCGATTAATGATTCTCGCTCTTAATGGGGCGCGTGGTAAGTTGTGCGTGGATCGCGGAGAGTAGCATGAGCCTCCTGTGCTGTGATTCTCTGCGGTGTCAAGCACAGCAAGCCATGTGATAAGATGCGCGGATTGACAGTCTCAGAATCGGAGGCAACTGAGACTTGTCCTCCGCCACCCAGACTGAGATGAGTAACTGCGCCACCACGAGGACCCGATCAGAGACGATCAGGAACGTCACTGGACTTCCTGTTCCTGTTCCTTTTGCTGACAGCACACTTTACGAGTGCTAGCCTGCTTAGCATTGCTTATTCTTATTCTCATACGTTCTTCGTTATATCCTTTGTCATTTTACCACCTGTTTCATCTGTGTGTTTTTTACCTGTTGCTGCTTGCACCTAGCTCGAGTCTGTGCTTGTAGCCTGCTAGCTTTTTTAGCATCGCTTATCTATCTGTTTTCAGCTTTTAATCCTTAACATCTGCCATTTTTCAGCACGCATCGGGATTTCCCCTGCATTAGTCTCTTATCGCGATTCAACTGTGTGCATTTTCCATGTGCATCCGCTTTCTGTTTTTATCGAGATTAAACTGTGTATTTTACAGCGCGCACTGGTTTTTCTCC
Organism: Myxocyprinus asiaticus; assembly: GCF_019703515.2. NCBI lineage: Eukaryota > Metazoa > Chordata > Actinopteri > Cypriniformes > Catostomidae > Myxocyprinus > Myxocyprinus asiaticus. The sequence goes on along the minus strand of NC_059358.1, from coordinate 8,706,683 downwards.
TCTGTGTTACACGGATTATTGCATCGATCTCAAAGCACCACTTATCAAGAGCAACCATAACAATAAAACAGCTGCGTGAGGGATTCACACTGATCTCAAACCCTCACCACTCAGCAACAACAAACAACAACAACAACAATCAATTGTGGTAAGTCATGGCATCCGCTCATGTTATTTCTTCCTGCACTGCATGTCACATGTTTACAATAGCTTCTTCTGTCAGCAGTGAGGGATTCACATGTGATAAACGTAAGGAATTAGTCAGGCTGACGGAGAAGGTTAATGAGTTAGAGACATGCATCCGAACGCTAGTGGAGGTCAGTGAGAAAAAGAAGCCGGTAGATACTGTTTTGGATGCGGGCAGTATAGAGAGCCACACACACACTTTGGTTCTGGCTGTAGAGCCCCTGCAGCAGGGCGTTTGGGTGATGTCACGGTGGCATACTCGCTCAGCAAAGCGACACCACTCTTCCGTTCTTGTTAGGGTTTCCAATCGATTCTTCCCACTGAGTGATGCACCCACTGAGAATCATGTTGAAAGAGCCCTTGTTATTGGTGATTGCTGATTGAACGTAGAAATAGAGACTCCAGCCACTATTGTTAAATGCATTTCAGGTGCCGGAGCATCTGACATCAGATCAAATTTACAAGTGCTGGCTAATGCTAAACGTAGATTTTCTAAAACTGTTATTCATGTCAGCACTAATGATGTCCGGCTTCGCCAGTCGGAAATCACTAGAGATTATGTTAAAGAGGTGTGTGAATTTGCAATAATGATGTCAGACACTGTAATATGCTCTGGCCCCCTCCCTGCTCGTCATGGTGACGAGGTTTATAGTAGATTAGTGTCACTGAATGGCTGGATGTCTGAGTGGTGTCTGGAGAATAGAATAGGATTTATAGACAATTGGAAGAGTTTTTTGGGTAGACCTGACCTCCTAAAAAGAGATGGACTCCATCCCTCCAGAGACTGTGTCTGTTCCCCGAACTACCAAACACAAAACTCTCACTAAATCATTTAAAAAAAATGTTTGATTAAGGTCAAACTTGAACAAAACAAAAAAATTAAAGATAAACATCATATGAAGGTAGGGCTACTAAACATTAGATCTCTTTCTACCAAAGCACTAATTGTAAATGATGGAGTTGATTAGATTATTGTAATGCATTACTGGGAGGATGTCCAGCAAGATCAATAAATAAACTTCAATTGGTTCAAAATGCAGCAGCCAGAGTGCTGACTAGAACCTTGAAATATGATCATATTAGCCCCATTTTATCATCATTACATTGGCTACCTGTTAAATTTTGTATTAATTTTAAAATTCTGTTAAATACATACAAAGATTTGAATGGTCTAGCTCAGCAATACTTAAGTGACCTTCTAGCACGCTATAATCCCTCACGTTCATTACGATCCCAAAATTCTGGCCTGTTAATAGTTCCTAGACTCTCAAAATCCACAAAAGGAGGTAGATCCTTTCCATATTTGGCTCCTAAACTATGGAATAGTCTCCCTAACACTGTTCGAGATGCAGACACACTCACTCAGTTTAAGTCTAGACTAAAGACTCATCTATTTAGACAGGCATACACCTAATGTATCCTTCAACTCACAATTAGGCTGCTTTAGTTAGGTCTGCCGGAACCAGAAACCAGAACCATTGATCGTGATCTATAACTCTGCAATAAATTGAATGGCATCTATGCTAATATTATTCTATTTGTTTCCCTGTCTCAACCTCAGGACTCCTATCCTGAGGTCACCAGAACCGGCTGGATCCAGCTCCATTCCTGCTTCGTGTTGGACTCCACTGCTATGTGTAGCTGAGTGATGATGACTAATAGCAGCCGGTGCCAGCCAAACATCACTTCAGTCTATTACGATGGACCTCAGAGGATGAACTGATGCCATCTCCAACCATAAGACTTGGGATACTTCATATGCCATTGCCTGAAACTTGGACTTAGGATAGGCCTCACCGAAATTACCAGCCAGGATGAACTGTGATGCACCTAACTGATCTCTGCCTACATCACCTCGGTCTAATGATGGACTACACTTCATCAGCCAACTAACAAGGACAATTGCATCTATGTGAACTTCTGCAGTTAATCCAGGATGGACTTCAAATACATCAGTCATTAATCTTACAGTTCATACAAAATCTTTGTTTAAACACTGACCCTTAACACTTACTTAGTTTAATAATTTTAAACCATGACATGCACTATACATAAGTAATATTGGCATTATATTCATGATGTTAGCCAGAAGTGAACCTGGTTTCTCCCAAGGTTTTTTTTCTCCATTAACCAACATCTTATGGAGTTTTGTGTTCCTTGCCACAGTCGCCTTCGGCTTGCTCACTGGGGTTATAAATACAATTATTATTTAATTACTAATTTTTAAACACAATTCACAATTGTATTTTATCAAACTACACAATGATGACTAAGACATTATAGATATTACAGTTTCATTTTCTGTTAATGCAAGATCTTCTGTAAAGCTGCTTTGAAACGATGTGTGTTGTGAAAGGTGCTATACAAATAAAAATGACTTGACTTGGCTTGACCTACTAAGTAGTGGGAATTGGGCATTCCAAATTGGGAGAAAAGGGGATACAAATTTTGTTAAAAAACATTCCACGTGGAAATATTTGACCTATATTAAAGTGACATATTGACATGTAAAGATAAATTGTGTACACAAGGCAAAATTATATATACCACTTTCCAGCATTGATGTAACCATCAAATCCTGAGCATCCCACAGAACAGTAAAAAAATGCGCTTCAACCGCTCGTAGAACAAAGTCTCTGTCAGCCAACCGCAAGAATCTTGCCAGGATAGATCGTGATCTGTCACCCGCCCTGGAAAGCTGACCGTAAACTCTGTGTGCACGCTCAGTTTCAAGCTGGCAGTCTGCTGTGTCGATCAAATTCGGAATAAGCCCGTCCAAAAACTTCACCATATCCTGACCTTCCTTTCCCTTGGGGATTCCAACAAAACAAGCATTATTACGCCTGCTTTAATTTTCCATATCGTCTAGTTTTTCTCACACCTGCTCCATATCAGCCTTGGTAGCAGACAGGTTAGCCTGTACCTCTCTTTCAGCTGCCTCCAGAAACTCGACCCGTTTTTCAATATCGTCCATTCTTGTGATCAGGGTGGAAAGTTTCGCCTCCATAGATGTGATTGCTCGACGTATTTCTGTGAGGCCCTCCATGTCGGTCGATATTTTCGTCAGCGCTGCATAAATGTTCAAGATATCCCTACCTACGTCATGAAGCTCACTGCCACTATCGACTGGACCTCTGCCTTCTTGAACCGGCGAGGCGTGAGAACGTAAGTGCTTTTTAATGTCCCCACAGGCTGACGATTTTGAATTTTACGACATCCTGCACAGTTTAGCCAACACAACTAATACAGTTCTCACTGGTTAAAATTGCTTAAAAGGATAATTGTTGCAAAGTTTAAGCGGAGCTCGCCTCTAAGCGACCAACCCTTGCATAGCATCACATGACTCCCCAAACAAGTAATCATTAAACGTCTAGTTCCAGTCCTGGATGCTGATTGGTCAGTACAGCATTCCAGCCATGCTAAAATACAATAAAGAAACATCTATGACACGAAACACCTGTTAACCTAGCTACTGTGTTTATCACTGTGCATAAACCATAGAGGCCAACTATTTACCTTAGTTTGCATCTAAGGGACTACTGTATACCATCTAATAGAAGAATGTCAGCCAATTAATTTGTTAAATAATTTATCCTTTTATCCTTTTAATATATAGTAGTGTAAAATTTACACCATAATGTTGATTCCTACAGAAAATATTTAAACTTTTCCCTCCTATTTTTCTTTTTAAAAGCAAAAATTTTGGTTACAGTAAGGTACTTACAATGGAAGTAAATAGGGCTAGTCTAGAAATTTTAAAATGAACACTGTTTAAAGTACAGCTACAAGATGTAAACATTATACGTATGTAAAATTATTTTAGTATGATAAAATCAGGGAATTTTTGCTGTTATGGCATTTTACCAGATTACAAGGTTTACCAGTGTTACATTTTACATTTTGTTGCTATAATTGTGAAACAGTGTATGGACAGGCTCCATTCACTTCTATTGTAAGTGGCTTACTGTAAACACAATCTTTGTTTTTTATTAAATCATCTAGGGATGAGTTGTTTTTTTGTAATGCCACATTATGCCATCACAAATCCTCAGTTTGTCAGTCGTTTTTTATGAGCTGTTGGACGTGTTTGTATTGCTTTAAACTGGACTGTGTAGTAGAGTCAGTCATGGTCATGGTTGTGTTTTTGTTTGTTTTCCCAGGTTTTCAGTGAAGACTCTCATTGATCGCTTGTGTTTTGAGACGATAGATGACACATCTGCTGAGTTCATCAACTTTGTCTCCATTCTGGAACATATTCTGAGCCATAGACTGAAAGGTGAGGCTGGGAACATGCACACATAGATTTGTTTTTCTGTCTTTGTGAGGACTTACCATTGACATCTATTGTTTTTATACTGAGCAAATTATATATTCTATCCTAACTCTGCCTCTAAAAATAACCCTCACAGAAACGATATGGATTTTTTTACATTTTCATAAAGACATTATTTAGCATGTTTATTTAGCCGTTTCCCTCGTCCCCACAGTATCAAAGATTTGGCGGGGGGGGCTGATGTTCATGTAAAAATATAGAAGATATATTTGATAGTTCTGGAATATTCAGGTCACAACAGAGCTGATGCATATTTGCTCATATAAAGACATTAATACCCATACACATACAGTACACACAACACAGAGAGTGACTGTGTAAGTGAGTTATCCCATAACCTTCTCATCTCACTCTCGCACACCATTAGATAATAATGCTGTGGTATATGGAGCTAGATGCACACATACACACACAAAGACAGAGTTCAGCAGAGGTAATGAGGTATAAATACAGCAGTGAGTGTCTCATTTTGGGCTCATTTAACTCTCAAAGCCAGACAAAGCACTCCCAATCTCCCTTCCTCTCTTTTATATGTAAATATATATATAATGTATTTGTATACCCTGATATTATTTGCTTTTTGACAATATTCAATAGATATCTTGATATTTAGGTATTTGCCCTGAAATGGCTTTAAAAGGGTGAATTTTTTGTTTTAATCAGAGGAAGCATAATTTCAACAAAACCATTGTTGCCAAGTAGATTCAAAATGGTTAATGTAAATAAAACATATTGAAAATCTAGTTTAAAATAATCAAGGCATCTTTTCTACACTGTTTTTCACTAAATGAACACAAGAATAATATATGAAAAAGTAAAAGAGATGTGTCTTTAGATGTTTCTTAAAAGTAGTTAGAGAATCAGCTGCTCGGGTGGAGTTTGGAAGGTCGTTCTATTAGTGAGCAACGGTGGAAGTGAAAGTCAGAGAAAGTGATTTTGTGCCTCTGTGCGATGGGACCACGATGCGCAGATCTCAAGCTTCTGGAGGGCACATAGACTTGAGTGTAGATAGGGGGGCATGGAACCAGTGGCTATTCTGTATGCAAGCATCAATGCCTTAAATTTGTAGCAAGCAACCATTGGTAGCCAGTGCAGTTTGATGAAGAGAGGTGTGACATGCACTCTCTTGGGCTTGTTGAAAAGCACAAGAGCATTGCAGTAGTCCAGTCTAGATATGACAAGAGCTCAGAAAATAAGTTGTGTAGCATGGTCAGATAGGAAAGTTCTGATCTTCCTTGCTAGATGGAGACTTGGCAAATTAATCGTTGAAACAATTCAGTTGTTGAACCAAGAGATTTGAATAAATTTACTGACATGAACAGTTTAAACTGATTCACGGAACAGAATCAAACTTATCAATTTTAACTCCATTTTTACTTCTGAAGATTGAACTGGAGACGTTATTAAAACATCTTAACACTTGTGAGTCATGAGACAAGGAAAGATTACAAAACTAGTCTAATGACAAGATCTTTAGGAAACTTTATGGTCAGATTAAAAAGCATGTTGAAATGTTCACCATATTCCCAATTTTGTTTAACTTTATATAGCCAGGAAATTCATCATGAATATATTGAGAATATTCAATACATTGCCAAGACCTGGTCAGCAAATTGTATTCAAACTGAGTGTGCAGTTTTACCTGATGTGTAAACTGCTTGTATTATGTGTTGTTTGTTTTCTCTCTGTAGGTCAGGTCAGTTGGTTTGGCTATGAAAGCCCACGCAGTTTCTGGGATTACATACGTGTGGCGTGTGTTAACGTCCCGCACAGCTGCATCCACAGTATTGAGAACATGGAGAATGTCCGCAGTTCTAAAGCAAAGGTCAGGACACACACCGGGGTGTAGAAGTTATTTTAAAAGTGTGGTGGTGGGGGGGGGGGTGGGTGGACACAGCTGTCAGTAGGTTGCTCGCACAGACCCAACACTTACAGTGCAGTATTTATATATTACAGTATATATTAATATACATGTATGATATAAGCAGTGTTGGATAAGTTACTTTAAAAAAGTAATGAATTACTAACTACTAATTACATCTTCTACAGTGTAATTACATTACTGTACTAATTACTCTGTCTGAAAAGTAATTGCATTACTTATTACTAATTACTTTCTAAAACACTTATCAACCTCGACCAGATGAAAAATACAAGGATAGACATGAAATTGTTCTTTTAATTCTTTCAAATAAATCATATAAAATCAAATAAATTATTCATGAACTGGCCATAGAATTTAAGGGGGCTGCATTAAATTTTAACATTAGACATTATATTTCAATTTTAAATTCACTATTGTTTTATATAGAATTGTTCTATAGTCTATACAGTATTTAACACAATTATATCAGAAGTAACTGTAATTAAATTAATGAAAAATTAAGAGTACTTTTTTTCAATAAAAAAGTAATTTAATTACAGTAATTAATTACTTAGGAATGCATTACACCCAACACTGGATATAAGTATTATATTAATATATAATTATTATATATTTGTAGTATTTGTAGTATTTTAAAGATTCAAGTATTGCAAATTAAGTGCAAAATTAGCTGCAAAAATAAAGGACATCTTGTGGAGCACTTGGTTCTGTTTCACACATTACAATAAAAGACTGAGCACTATCTGGTCCATGAATAAATAAATTAATCAATTACAATAATGACAATAGTGCATTTGCACAATTAAATTTTTTTATAAGTGTTCTAAGAACACAGCAGATCTATTTTTTTCCTACAGTTTGTTGACTGCACACCAACATAGAGGTAAAAACAGGAAATGATATTAAAAATAGCTTTACATATTTAACACAGATCTAGTAATCTGCTTAAATTGGCTAAAAGAACCGATCAAACTAGTACCTCACATACATAATGTAAAAAGCATAACTTAATGAAGTGTCAGGCACTGACATAAACTCCACTTACAATGTGTGCTTAAAAGAAGGATTGTCCTTTTTTTTTCTTTTTTTTTTTCTGTAGTGCATTTCACGTAATGCTGCCAATCAAAAAAAAATGTGCCGATAAAAAAAACTCTCGTTTGTGTGTTTCTCATCTCTAGATTATTCATTTAGATCAACATCAATGCCGATAAAAAAACATGGATAAATGAGCATTGTTGAAAGCAACTTTGTAGAAATGAACGGAGCTGCACTGATTAGACTGTCTGACTGACGGCCTATTACATAAGGGTTGTTTCGGCTCATGAAACTCACCTGTGATTGGCTGGATGTTTGCTCAATCAGCCCAAAGTAACAAAATGTAAAGAATAGTGTATACAAATCCACCATTTGGACTCGGTATGGGTTTAGCTTGGAAAAGTGTGGTGGACCGAATCACCTTTTTTAAAGAGTGCGGGGCACGTGTCCCCCACGTCCCCCCTGGCCGTTACACCCTTGACAAACGCATACACACACTGAATCAGATTTGTTGAGGTATTTCAGTTCAACAGGTCAGGTTATTACAAACAAAATCCGTGACTGACAGCAAAATCTCTCCTCACTCAGAATCTATGTTACACCCTTGTTTTGGGTTAGGTAAGTTGGCAGTCCTTTCAGACAGTGTTTACACTATAAATGCCATGTGGTCACATGCGTTACTAGGTACCTTTTGAATGTGGTTGGAGTGAACACAAAGCATTTTGGACCACATTACACCTGTATTTAGCACTGACCACTAATTGGATCACCTGAGATGGATGTTAAAGAGATTGTTTACTCCTCCTCATTTTGTTCAAAACCCATATGACTTTCTTCCGTAGAAAACGAAAGGAGATTAGTCAGTATGTTAGTTACAGTCACCAATCACTTTCATTGTATCTTTTTTTTTTTTCATACAATGATGAACATTCTGTCTAACATCTCATTTTATGTCATGGAAGAAAGAAAGTCAGACAGGTTTGTAATGATGTGAGGGTGAGTAAAATATGACAGAATTTATTTTTGGATGAGCTATCACTTTAATACAGGTTGTAAATGGGCCCTCTGTCCTCTGAATTAGTTCAGTTTTAAAGACCTTTGTGGTTGACAGGTTAAAGCATTCTCTCTTTCTCTCAGGGTCGTGCCTGGATAAGAGTAGCGTTGATGGAGAAACGTTTGTCTGAATACATCTCTGCAGCATTAAGAGACTTCAAAACTACAAGGTATCTGTATACAACACACACATACAACAATTCAGCGATTTACTCTAATATTTGATTGCTGGATAATTGTGCCTGTAAACTTATATGGCTCTCTATGTTCCATCTTACCATAACACAAATGATGCTCTGGTTTATAGAGTGACATTTCATGGAGTTTTGCTACAGTTGCCAGGGTGTCAAGGTCTTTGGACAGTTTTTATATTTTTATGTTGATATTTTGCTGAAGTCACATTAGACGAGTACGATGACATTCTGTTTTACTGGTATCATGCATTTTACGAATCTTTGACTGCCTCAAGGCATATGAGGTTCTGAGACACCCTCCAACCCAGCCCCCACCACTGACATAACAGAAGAAAAAAACAGTGCCATATGGCACAAAACTGATTAATTTAGCAAAATAATATTACTCTACAAAAATACATTGTGTCAGCACTTAAAGGAATAGTTCACTAACAAATAAAAATTCTCTCATGATTTACTCACCCTCATGCTATCTCAGAAGTGTATGACCTTCTTTCTTCTGCAGAACACAAATACATTTTTTTTAGAAGATTATCTCAGCTCTGTAGGTCCATTCAATGCGAGTAAAAGGTGGTCAAGCATTTAAAGCTCCAAAAAGCAGATCAAGTCAGCATAAACATAACCTATCAAACTCCAGTGTTTAAATCATTGTCTAATCAGTTGGTTTTTGGTGAGAACATAATAAAACTTTTTTCACTGTACATCTTGACAGCAGTCTCCATGGCGATTGTGATTTCAAGCTCAAATACACTTCCTATAGCGCCATCTAGGGCTCTGCACGTGTGTCAATCACTAGGAAGTGTAATCAAGCTTGAAATCATGATCGTGTCTAGAAACTGCAGTGGCAAGATTCACAGTGAAAAGGAGTTATATTTTGGTCTGTTCTCATTCAAAATCAACTGGATCAGTTCTGAAGACATTGATTAAACCACTGGAGTCATATGGATTACCTTTATGATATTAAAATACTTCCTCCTATGTTTAAGGAATATTCCGGGTTCAATACAAGTTTAACTCAATTGAAAGTGTTTGTGGCGTAATGATGATTACCAAAACATTTTTTTCGACTTGTCCCTCTTCTTTAAAAAAAAAAAAGATAAAAGAACAAATCTGGGTTACAGTGAGGCACCTACAATGGAAGTGAATGGGGCTAATCCATAAACATTAAAATACTCTGTTTCAAAAGTGTAGCTGCAGGACGTGAACAATATGAGTGTTAATGTTAATGTATGAACGTTACTAACCTTTTCTGTGTAATGTTATATGCAGTTTTAATGCTTTGTTGATGACGTAACGCTGTAAACCCTATAATCCTTAAATGGCTATAAAAACGTCAATTTAAACAACTCAAATAATACGTGACGTTTAACAGAAGAATTGTTGAAGTCTTTTTATAAAATCATAAGCTTCACATGTCTGCCTTTAAATCCTCCAACAATTGGCTCTATTTTCTTCCATTGTAAGAATGGGACGATTTTTAATTCTTTTTCTCTTTAAAGAAAATGAGAATCAAGTCGAAATAACTTTTTGTGGTAATCAACATTATTCCACAAATGCTGTTGATTGAGCTTACCTTGTATTACACCTGGAATATTCCTTCAAAAAAACTTCCTCTGATTTAAAGAGCTCATATTGTGCTTATTTTAAGGTTCATGATTTTATTTTGGGGGTCTACTAGAACAGGTTTACATACTTTAATGTTAAAAAAAACACATTATTTTTCTCATACTGTACATTTCTGCTAAACCTACGTTCATCATCTGGCTCAAACACTCTGATTTAGGTCCTGTCTCTTTAAAGCCCCCCTTTCCGAAAAGCCCAGTCTGCTCTGATTGGTCAGCTGGCCTAGTCTGTTGTGATTGGTCAGCCGCGTAGAGCGTGTGTCGGAAATGTAAGCCCCTTACCATAACCGAGTTTCAGGCTTCCTTAACAGCTGTAAACACTATTGTAACTATGGTAACAATGGTATCGGTTGAGTGACTCCAGCCAGGTCTCATAAGCAACCAATTTGGCCCAGTTGCTAGGGAGGGTAGAGTCACATGGGGTAACCTCCTTGTGGTCGCTATAATGTGTGGTTCCCGCTCTCGGCGGGGCGCGTGGTGAGTTGTGCATGGATGCCGCGGAGAATAGCGTGGGCCTCCACACGCGCTACGTTTCCGCGGTAACACGCTCAACATGCCACGTGATAAGATGCGCGGATTGACAGTCTCAGACGTGAGGGCAACTGAGATTCATCCTCCGCCACCCGGATTGAGGCGAGTCACTACGCCACCATGAGGAGTTAGAGCTCATTGGAAATTGGGCATTCCAAATTGGAGAGAAAAGGGGAGGAAAAAAAACAAAAAAAAAACAAGCACGACTTGAGCAGGATGTTTCACAGTGGTGAATAATCAACAGTGTACTTTCTTACAAGTACACTGTTGATTATTGTGAACCTAACAAAGCTTCAAGTAAAAGATACATAGTGCATCTAAGTTAGTCATCTTTTTCTAGAATGGTTGTAGCTGAACTTTTTTCACCTGAGCTATGAACGGAGAATAGAGGCTTACTCCAGGTTGGACATTACCGGGTGTATTAGAGAGTTAGAGAGCAAGTTAGCCGTGGATAGCGGCCATAATTTTACAGCTTGTAATTATATAAGACTCTTGAGATCGACCATTTTGTTACACAGTTTTAGGTAAAAGCCGGCCCACAGCTGAATAGTAAACCCTTACCAAAACAATAACATTACATAGCAAGTTAGCCGAGCACTACCGTGGATTGCGGACGTAAAATGACCGTTTGTAAAAATAAATCCATCTCCACACTTGATCGCTATTCATGATAGTAAGAACGACAAATAATCTGCATATTTCTACACAACTGTAGGTAAAAGTGGACCCGCAGCTGATTAGCAAAACTATTTCAACACAATAACATTAGCCTTACATTAGGCCTACAGCTGTTCACTGGGTGTACACCATAGCTACAAAACAAAACTCCTCATTTGAACTCTCAGTAGCAGATAATTCCACAAATAATCAAGCATACAAACAGGTTGTGATCCTGAAGCACCAGATTGTCCCAACAAAGTGGGAACTGCACCATCTTTCAGGAGTAACCGTCTTGAAAATCCGGCATTGGTTGTGGTTGTACTGCTAATTAATTAAAATAAATTTTAACCACTGATTCTTCAATTCGTCTGTCTTTGGAAGTCCAAACATAGAGATTTTGCTTTTGCAGTGAAGAAAACAGCATCTTCTCGACATGGCGACAACACTAACCCAACTCATCCTGGCCTCAGCTATAACTACGTTTGTTTGAGAGCGGCCAAAGTAGCCCTTAGGCAGCCATTATGCAAATGTGTCACATAGTGACGTAGATACTTTACGGAAGAAATTGTTGGACTACAAACAGCCCATTTCTTGTAGTTCTTGAGCAGTGTTGTCCGTGGGAGAGAATAACTCTTTTGCGTGGACTTTGTGCTTTGTAATTTTGCAGACTTTTTACATGCACAAACAGTTATATTACACACTAAAGGAAAGGTAAAATCCCAAAAAGCATAATAGGGCCTCTTTAATGTGCAGAGGTAGATAAGTAAACAAATGGTAGGTTGACTTCCTGAAGAGTGTAAAATTTTTGCGCTTTAAAAACATTGCACTGTTTGTTTGAGTGGCCTGACATGTCAACTTTTGGCCCAACCAATGCCGTGAGTTTGGAATGGGACTATCTGTTTTCTGACCAGTTTAAGATGGACAGATTGTTTTGGAAACTGAGTGTTTTGCAGTTCTGTTTAATGCTGCTTGTAGTGCAGAAATCACACACTTCACATTTAAAACACAAAGGTGCTGCTCATTGCTGATCTCATCTTAATTGGTTTTGTATAGTCATGATGTGTATTGACGATGTGTCTTGTGTTGTGTTTGTTTGGCAGGAGGTTTTATGAGGAGGGGGCAGTGGTTCTGGGGGAGGAGGCAGGTCTTCTGGCTGACACTCTGATTGGCCTGAATGCCATTGACTTCAGGTACGTGTTCTTCAACATCCTGTCTGTGGGGTGGAAGTGACATTCAGCCGAGCCCCTGCAGGACAGGATGCTGATTACTCATTATATGGGTGGCGTTCCATAAACACATGTTGACACGACTCCTGGACACACACTCACTTTTAAAGCTGCAGAGAACAACCGATGTATTTTAATGTAGGACCATCCCTTCCCATAATACTCTTACACAGTAACATTCTCATCTTAAGTGCATGTATAGAGTTATGCTAAAATTCTCATCTTTTATTGACAGTTTCTGTCTGAAGGGGGAGGGGCTTGACGAGAGCTGTCCTGTCGTCATTGACTATACACCATACCTTAAATTCACACAAACGTAAGTTTTAAAAATGGATAGCACAAACACTCTTATAAGCAAAACATTTCACAAAAAGAAGTTTCTTTGGGTTTGAAGTTTTGTGCTGTTCAAAATTGAGACAAAAAGGATTCAGACACTTTCTGGTTATTAAACTTAGTGAAATGTGTCCATAGTTAATAGTAAACTACACCTGTTGTTACTCTGCTAGGACTCCTGTGTGAACTTGAGGGGAACTGACTTCATACATCCACTAAAAATCACTTTGACATCAGTTGGTTAAAAGTAATTGCAAAAATGGCAAGAAAAGTTCAGTACGTTTTGAGAAAATATCTAGCATAATTTGTCCGCAGATGCCACTTGGTTTGAAATTTTGTTCTCTAATTCAATGTAATTCATACAATTTTAAGTGTCCAAAAGTGTTTAAATACTTTTCAGTGCTGCACATACTGTGCACATACAGGCAGAATGCACTTGCTTCAGGCTTTTTAATGCATTCGACTGAAGATTATATCAGAGTAAATAATAAAGTAAGACTGTAGGATGTGTGTGTGTGTGTGTTTGTTTGTGTGCGGTAGGTCCGGCAGCATCAGCAGTGATGAAGAGGAGATGAGAACGCTGGGCAGCAGTGACAGTGAAGCAGGCACGCCTGAGTCTCACATGGCCGCTTGTCTGATGGCCGATCAGAGAAGCTGGTTCAGCAAGAGCAAACGAATAGATCAGAAATACAGAGTCGTGCTGGAACAGAAGGTGAGTGTAGGCATGTTTAGAATGGCATGCTACAAAACAACAATTACTGTTTCTGCAGTATGTAGTGTGCATAGACTACTGTGCGCAGAATGTGAATTTTCTGTATGCACGGAATACCAAGATGACCTATTAGATTTTCCAAAATGTGCAATGTATAACAGAACAAGCTGCATGCAATATGGTATCAGCTATGATTTTAATATCTTTTTTATTCATTATTTGATTATTTGATCAGATTGCAAATTTTTACACAAAATTGGATTTAAAAAAATGCTAAATAACCATGTTGACTCAATGGATTCAAGGATAAAATGACTCAGTGGACATTTCACCCAAAAATGGAAATTCTGTCAGTATGCACTCACCCTCAAACTCGTATGACGTTCTTTCTTCTGTGGAACACAAACAAAGATATTTTAAAGGATGTATGAATTTTTTTCTTTTTGTCCATACAATGTATGCCAATGGGGTCTAAATTATTCAAGCTCCGCAAAGGACATAAAGGCAGCATAAAAGTAATCCATATGACTCGAGTGGTTTAATCCATGTCTTTTGAAGCAATATGATCAAGATACAGTCCTTATTCATCATAAATTTTAAGAGACAGATTGATCATTTTTTGGGTGAACTATCCCTTTAAAATGTCTTTTCTTATGTTTCACTGAAGAAAGAAAGTCATATGGGTTTGGAACAACATGAAGGTGAGTGAATGATGAAAGAAATTTCATTTTGGGTGAACTAACCATTGAAACATGCATTTAATGAGGTCTTGTAACAACAATGTAGCATTCTTCTGTTTGAAACGTTTATCGTTGCATACTGCATACAGTTTCAAATACTGTTATACTAAAAAATAGTATGCAGTATAGTATGTAACAAGCAGTATGCTAGTATTCCATTCTGAACATAGCAGGTGTGTTTAGTTTTAATGTCAAACTGTGTGGTTGTTTTTAAATCAGTGTCTTTTTAATCTTGCCCCCAGCATTGCACATTTTAGGTCTCTCTCTAATCTTACACACCCAAAATCAGGTCATGGAGCCTCTACTAATGAGGTGCTTTCAGGTGTGTTCGATAAGAGAGACACCCTTGGGGCCCCCAGGAGCAGAGAAAAGAAACAATGACATTGATTGTATTAACTGTAACAATCGCATGTATGTTTAGGGTTATCTGGAGGAGTTGGTGCGTTTGAGGGAAGCTCAGCTCTCTGAATCTGTCTCTCAGAATAAATCTCTCCTGCAGCGACTCACAGACACGGAAATCAGCCACAAACTGGAGAAAGAGCAGCTGGAGTTCGTCATACTGGAGCTACAGGATCAACTGTACATCTGAATGCTGAGGCCTATTTTACACATGATATTAAAGGGATAGTTCACCCAAAAATGAAAATTCTCTCATTATTTACTCACCCTCTTGCCATCCCAGATGAGTGTCTTTCTTCTGCAGAACACAAATGAAGATTTTTAGAAGAATCTCCACACTGTTGGTCCATACAATGCAAGTGAATGGTGGCCAGAACCTTGATGTCCAAAAAGCATTAAAAGGCAGCAAAAAAGTAATCCTTAAGTCTCCAGTAGTTTAATCCATGTCTTAAGAAGTGATATGATAGGTGTGGGTGAAAAACAGATCAATATTTAAGTCCTTTTTACAATAAATCAACTTTCAAACAGCCCTCCTATGCACGTTTTTGGCGATTCACATTCTTCGTGCATATATCACCACCTAATGGACTGTTGTGCAAATGTGATTTATTTATTCTTTGCTTTATCCCTCCCTGTTTTTTCTTTCTCGTCCCTGCCCAGTAGGTGGCGATATGCATGAAGAATGCAAATCGGCAGAAAACAGAAGAACAACAACTCTCTTGAACGTGCATAGAGGGCTGTGTGAAAGTAGATTTATAGTAAAAAAGGACTTAAATATTGATCTGATAACACTGGATTCACATGGATTACTTTTATTCACTTGCATTGATAGGACCTACAGATATTTTTCTAAAAATCTTCATTTGTGTTCTTCAGATGAAAGAAAGTCATACACATCTGGGATGGCAAGCGTGTGAGTAAATGATGAGAGAATTTTAATTTGTGGGTGAACTATTCCTTTAAAATGTGTTTCAATTTTATCTTCTGTGATCAGTGATTTTGAAAAGAGGGTCTCTGATTTTGTGACTGCATACATTAATTACTATGTTGTTACTGCATGCTAATAAAGTGCAAAAAAAAAGTCTGCACCCTCTTGCTTCCAAATATACTTCTGAATATTATTTTATTTTCTCATTGCAAAATGTGACATTTCCAGTGTGTGTTACTGAGTAATATGCTTTTGTAGAAGTGGAAATATTTGGATATGTGCAGTATAATTGATTTCTATCAGTGAACATGCAGATATTAGCATGTTTGTATATTTATTTTGGTACCACAAGATGTGGAGTAGAAGCAGCGTTTAGCCTCATCTTTGTGCGTTTTTTCCTGCTTCTTACCTTTCCTAACAGATGATGTCTGAAATTCTTAATGTTTCAGTGCTGTGATTGATTGCCTCTTCTTTGCAGAGACATCAGCAGCTAGACCAGAGCAGGGTTGCTAGGGAAACAGACGCAAATAAGTTAATGGACTATGGACCCTTTTCACAGACCGTGATGACTCGTTTCCACCTTATTTAGCAGCAAAAAGTGGAACTTGAATGTTTAAAGTGTCTCAGAGCTGCAGTGTTTACAATCTTCAGCTAGTCAATTTGCGAATGGTTTACTTATAGCTGTCTCTGGACATTAAACTGGGATAGGGGAACATATTTGAACAAAATCACACAAATCACCTTTAAATTGTCCACTGATTTTCTCAGTTGGTTAAATGCATGTTCATGACTGTATCTCCTCTCTGTTTGTTTCTCTAGAACAGTGTTGAAGAACCACGACCTGCGCTCCAGACAGGAGCTTACCTCTCACCTGACAAATCAATGGCCTTCACCTTCTGCCTTGGATACCAACGCGGTTGCCTTGGATACACTCCTGTACATGAAACGCACAGGACCATGGGAGGAGTATGTGCTTTATGTATCATACAAAAGTATCCTCCCAGTATACTCATCCTCTTAAAGAATACATGCAGCTTCACATCAGATCTCATCCACTGTTGGATTCCAGTCATGTTTCTCTTGTACAGCGAACGATCCAGAAATCAGAAGTTAGTCAGCTATGGCCATTATCTCATCCTCTGGTTTTAGCTCATCTAATTGTAACCCAGACGTCAATGGTGTGTGGGTGAATCTCTCAAAAACATGTCCAGGTTATAATAACCCCCCCCCCCCCCCTTTAATTTAATTTATGCAAAATTAAGTTTTGCATAGACAAAATTAAGCCTATTTTGCATTAATAGACTGTTGAAATGCTTAATATCCTTAGATAATGCTTTGTGACATTATTTTCATGACAATTAAAGCTGAAGTGTGTAACTTTGAAAAACTTTCTTGTGTCACTGCTTAATATGCAGAGATCTTTTTAAAGGGATAGTTCACCTAAAAATGAAAATTCTCTTCTCATTTACTCACCTTCATGAAATCTCAGATGTGAACAACTTTATTTCTTTAGCAGAACACAAACCAAGTAATAGCAAAATATCTCAGTTCTGTAGGTCCATACAATGCAAGCGAATGGTGATCAGACATTTGTAGCTCCAAAAATCACATAAAGGAAACATAAAAGTAATCCATATCTTCAGAAGCGATATGTGTGGGTGAGAAACAGAACAATATTTAAGTCCTTTTTTACTCTAAATCTCCATTTTAACTTTCACTTTCAGATGTGAAACTGAAACTAAACAGGCACCACATGTGACTTTCAGATGTAAAAGTGAAAGTGGAGATTTTAAGTTAAACAACTTTTTATTATATGGCTTCTGAGGATTTAAACACTGGAGTGTTATTGATTACTCTGTTTCCTTTATGTGATTTTTGAGCTACAAAATCTGATCACCATTCATTTGCATTGTATGGACAGTCCTACAGACTGAGATACAGAATTCTTCTAGAAATCATTTTTGTGTTCTGCTGAATTAAGAAAGTCATAATCATCTGGGATGGCATGAGGGTGAGTAAATGATGAGAGAATTTTCATTTTTGGGTGAACTATCCCTTTAAGACACTCATAGCTACTTATTTCAGCTTTAAGCATATTTACTCCTTTTCTGATTCATTTAAATTAGTAAACTTTAAAGGCAGTGCCATAATATATATATATATATATATATATATATATATATATATATATATATATATATAATGTGATGAATAAGCTTGTTTTTCTTTAAGAATAATATAATTTGTATATTTATTTTTTAGTTATTTTAATTTTTATATATTTTATTAGTTTATGATAACATTTTAGTATTTATTTTTATTACAGTATTTTGGGATTAAATATGACCTGCGCATGTTCTTTCAAGATTTCTTAAGATTCACCTGTGTGTGTGTGTTCACAGGAAGAGCTTCCAGAGTTTGGAGCAGTTGTCTGCAGATATGAGTCTCTCTCAGATGTCTCTCGATCCTGCACAACTGAACACACACAGTCTAGACGGCAAGGCAGGACCAACGCACTGGCATAAAGAAGGTTTGTGATATGTGTGTTATGAGTCAGCCATTGTGACATCATTCTCTGAAAACGAGCTTGATTATACATGATGTCATTTCATTTTATGGATGGTTCCACACACCTCCTGAGGGAAGATGTCAGCATCCCTCCTTCAGTATTTGAATGAATCTAACGAAAACAATTCCGAGTCACATTTCACTCCAAAATCAATAGAAAAAAAAATTTGCCTTTTGCACTGTGACATTACTTTCACCCTAATCAAGCACATTTCTCCACTGAATTCTTATTCATGTAATGCGTCAGGACATTTGACTTCTTTTGTAAGTCTCATGACTCCCATCATTCTCAGTGGCAATTCTCATTAATTTAATACAGTATTTTTACAAAACAAATTCAGTATTACAGTTACAAAAATACTGTAATACAATGATTTAAAAATAGCATAATTTAAAGACAGTAGATGTATAAATACTTAAAAATGTATTAATATAATTATTATATGTCAGGAAAAAGCTTCTTAATTACCATAAAAATAATGTCTATGAAAAATCTCGAAGGAAAATTCCAGGTTCAATACAAGTTAAGCTCAATCGACGGCATTTGTGGCATAATGTTGATCATCAGGAAAATTTATTTTGACTCGTCCCTCCTTTTCTTTAAAAAAAGCAAAAATCGAGGATACAGTGAGGCACTTGTAATGGAAGTGAATGGTGGCCAATATTTGGAGGGCTTAAAGGCAGAAATGTGAAGCTTATAATTTTATAAAAGCACTTAAATTAATTCTTCTGTTAAAACATTTGAGCTGTAAATCTGCTCAAATTTAAATTTTTACAGTCATTTTAGGGTTTGTTAATATCATCTTGGCAACGAAGTTGTATTATTGGCTATAACTTTACACAGAAAAGGTTAGTAAGTGATTCTATCACACTAAAATCATGTTTACACGCATATTGTTTATGTCATGTAGCTATACTTTTTTAATTTTCAAAAATTGGCCCCATTCACTTCCATTGTTAGTGACGCACTGTAACCCAGATTTTTGCTTTTTTTAAAGGAGAGGCAAGTCAAAATAAATTTTTGTGGTAATCAATATTATGCTGTCAATTGAGCTTAACTTTTATTGTACATGGAATGTTACATGTAACATGTGAAAACAGTATGCAGTGATAAACATTTCAAACACTAGTTTGGTACATTGTTGTCACCCGATGTCATTATGTTACATAACTAATTCAGCAAGTGAAGCCAAGTTATCATCTTGAATAATCAATGCATTTTTTTGCGTTTTGAATATTTTTTGTAAAAATCACTGTCGATATTACTTGGTTCCTTCACACTGAAAATGGCAAGTCAAGCGTATTGCATTGTGGGACACTGTACTGCGGTTGTATACCGCACAATGTTGGCAAATGTTGTAGTTCATGCAAAGAAGATTCACATGCTGTGCAAAGCGCACTACAGAAATACAACCTCAATTCTGAAAAAGTTGTGACAATTTGGAAAATGCTAGTAAAAACAAAAAGGATTATTCAGTGCCCGAACGCTTAATAAGTGTTACTAGTAGAAGTGGCGATATTCAATATTGGTAAACACTCGACTGTCCCAACTTCTTCGGAGTGTGCTGCAATCATCTGATTTGAAGTGAGTGTGTATTTCCAAAAAGACACATTTAAATTCACAAGGTAAAAAATCAAATAATGAGTTATAGTGCTTTCAATATAGCACAGGGTGAATAGAATTTACGAATCACTCCTTTTTGTTTTTATTAGCATTAGCCAAACTGTCCCATATTTTTTTGGAATTGGGGTTGTGGTACGAGTAGTCTGGTAGTATGCTATTCCAAACATAGCCATTGTTATCTAGACTGCTTTCTGTAAAAATGTTCCTCTCTGCTCCTCTGTGTCTGCTGCTCTGCCTTTAATAACATCAGTAACATCATTACAACATTTCACATGGGAGATGATGATGTCTCCAAACTCTATTAATGTGTTTGTTTTTACAGGGAAAGAAGATACTCCTTCGCTGAGGGGTTTGTGTGGATCATTGACCTCAATGGCCAGTTACAAATCTCTGGCCAGTCTGAAGTCCAGTGAGTATCTGGCCAGTCCAACACCAGACATGACCAGCCCAGGACTCACTCCGTCCTGAACACACAAGACACGTATGGACATTATACACTCGTACAGGCTTGTGCTGAGCAGACACATTAACGCACACACAAACACACTCTACTGCTTGAGAAACAACGGTTTGGACTTCGAGTTGAAGTGAAGAAATTGAAGAGAAAAAATCAGAAAGAAAAACTACCAGTCAGTACCATCCTCAGAGCTTCTAAAGGACAGTTCTGACAATCCAGTTCTGTTCTGACTGTTTTAGTCTAATTTGAAGCTAAATCTGTTCAAAAATGAACATTCTGTCATTGCTAGTGTTCATTTGTGTTTGACTTTATAACATTCACACGAGTTTAATGGATTACAGTGAATGACAATCTTGACTCAGGACATCAGTGGATTTTAGCTATTTGTGGAACTACCTAGATTTCAATGATAATTCAACGACTGCTGTTTTGGCAAAGTTTTGTTTTGCATGGCATTTTTATTTTGTGCTTGAGGAAATCCTGCTCTTAAAATCTGTCCTATGTGGAAAATGAAGTTAAAACAATCAGCTCAAACTATAAAAATGAGCATGTTTCCCTCACACATTATTCAACACATTCAGTCAGCATGAAACACAGTTTACAACCCATTTTACTTCCACAACAGAACATACTGTATTTTAAACAAGTTAAAGTAATTCTATTAGGGGGGAAAAAAATATAGAATGAGACTTTTTATCCATTAAAAAGAGAGCAAGGGGGATTTATGTCAGCCAAAAGTAAAATTATTACATTTTGATTCAAGTTAACAAAGACAAAAAAAAATTTTCTTTGGAATAACATGCACAGATTAGTTGTGCACAACAGGGCCAGGAACGTGAATTAAGTAACTAAATAGGGTCCATGTTTATTTAATTCAGCTAGACTTTAAAATTCACCACAGATGTAGCCCTAAAAGAACTGAATTTGTTCTGAGTATGACAAAGACAACAGTGTTCAAGAGAAAATATTGATTTGATCACCTTTTGATCACCATCTTAAAATATATTAGACATAGAGGTTTTTATGTGCATAGCGGAATGCAGGAAATACAGTAAAGTACATGGTTAAGAGTGACTCAAGTGGTGCTTTATCTTCTGATTATGTTGATTCAGTTTCTGATACTCAAGTCAGAGTTTTAGCCTTTAAATTTTAAAGTTATGCCTTTACTGATATTTTTGAATGTATTCTTTCTCTCTCAAGGCTTTTAAGTCTTAAGTCAAGATTTGGTGATTATGCCTTTGTTTCTTCATCTGACTTTTACATTTGTTCTGTTGCAGTGTGACAGAAATGAATGGAGTGAGGATAACAAGGGCATTCTAAGATGAATATCATATATTCATTATAATTTAACCTCAATATGTTCCATCATATTTAACTGTATGTGCTCATCTATGATTAGTCAATAATAAATTCATATATGATGTATATCTTGATGTTGATTTTTTTTCGCATTTGCTTTGGGCTAAAGGAATATTCCGGGTTTAATACAAGTTA
Source organism: Myxocyprinus asiaticus (assembly GCF_019703515.2). Taxonomy (NCBI): domain Eukaryota; kingdom Metazoa; phylum Chordata; class Actinopteri; order Cypriniformes; family Catostomidae; genus Myxocyprinus; species Myxocyprinus asiaticus. The sequence continues at coordinate 8,684,703 of NC_059358.1, read as the reverse complement.
AGCTCAATCGACAGCATTGCGGCATAATGCTGATCACCACAAAAATTAATTTTGACTCGTCCCTGCTTTTCCTTAAAAAAAAAAAAAAAAAAAAGCTATGGTTACAGTGAGGTACTTACAATGGAAGTGAATGGGGGGACAATTTTTGGAGGGTTTAATGCAGAAATCTGAAGGTTATAATAAAAAAAAAAAAAAAATATTTTTTTATTCTTTTGTTAAAACTATTCTTTGAGCTGTTATTTAAATTGTCATTTTAGACATTACATCATCATGGCAACGAAGTTGTAAAATTGGCTATTACTTTACACAAAAAAACATCAGCAAGTGATTTTATTGCAATAAAATGATGTTTACATGCAATATTATGTTTTGTGGCTATACTTTTTGAAAAGCGTGTATTTTAATGTTCAAAATTTGGCCCCATTCACTGCCATTATATGTAACCCAGATTTTTGCTTTTTTTTAAAGAAGTGGGACAAGTCAAAATGAATTTTTGTGGTAATCAACATTATGCCACAAATGCTATGGAATATTTCTTTTAAGTTACACTGGCTATGTTCGGAATGGAATAAAAATAAATAAAAAGACAAAATGTTTAATCACTTATGCATTTTAAAAATTACATACAGTTCTACTATTTTAAATGCTGTTGTCCAATCTTACTTTGTAAGGTCAGGATCAATATGTTTTAAATTATTTCAACACACTGTTCAGTTTAAAATATAGCCTTAACACAATAGAGTTGCTTTAGTTTCAGGAGTTTTGGCACCATTCACACACAATGTCTTCATTTATTAACACAAACTTATAACAGAAATAACAAATAACCAAACAGAAGACTATTGAGATATTTAACCTTAAACATTTGAATAAAAATCTAACATTTAGATTAAAATCACTGTAATAAACACTGGGATGTATTAGTGTTTGGCGAGAATAAAATTTGTCAAAAAGATTTTTTCTTCACCTCTTTTCATCAATAAATAAAAGAATAGAGAATATTAAATGTTCTGATTTTGATCCAAGTAGAAGCTGCATAATTTAGATGATAGAAAAATACCCAAAAGATGTGCATCATGTTCCTCCTTTACACTTTTAAATGAATATTTACTAAATGGCAGATCATTTCACAGCAGCAGATCTGAATTAATATCTGCTACAGACAGAAGCCCACAATAAATGCATGATGTGAAAATGTATTTTTCTAATGCATTTAAACAAAGTCCTGTGATTAAATGTTGTTTGTAATTTAGTGATTTGCTGAGTAGCTCCTGTGTCTCAGGTGTGTGTGTGTGTGTGTGTGTGCGCGTGCGTGAGATCAGGCACTGGGCTGCAGTCTGGTCACCATTTGTTTCTCCTGGTTGTGTCTGCGGAAGAAAGCTTTTCCAATCTCATATGTGCTGATCATGATGGCACACGCTGGAGCCACTTTAATCAGCCTTGGCATAAAACCTGAAGATGAGAGAAATGAAGAGAGAGAGAGGAAGTTATACAGTACTCCTGCGACATCTATTGGCCAATTTACACAAAGGTTTTTCCACTCCTATGTCAAGAAAAATGGGAATTTCAAAAGTAAGTCATTGTCACTTAGTGTCAACTAAATATAGATTTCTAAATGCCTTGCTAGTCATCTAAGTAATCCAAGTGTTTGTGGCTTTTTATTTATAAAATTGTGGTATACACACAAAAGCATTATTTACCTGCAAACAGTCCCAACAGACCATTTTCTGATACTATCCTTTTCATCACATTATATGTGCTGGACGAGACTTGCGTAGACACTACAGAGACGAGAAATGCAGTGAATACCTCACATTAATATGTTATTCTAATATGATTAGATATTAAAACACCAAAGCTGGAAATCCCAATCAAATGATGGAATGCACTTTTATGATAATTTGCCATTTCTCGATTACCCTCACAAAGAGCACTTTCTAGCCTTTGAAATATTTTAGAACAAAGTATAACTTTTAATAACCAATTACTTTTCCTTTTTTATTAATTTCACTAAGTTTTCCATGACCATGGTAAACCTGACAATAATACTTTAAACGGTTCACCTTAATTTTGATACTCACAATTCATTGCCTGCAGTTCACCCAGTTCCACCTGTCGTCTCGTTTTCACCACGTCAAACGGCAGTGTGACGATCGCTGCAATCTAAAATAAGAAAGCTTTAGTTTCTTTATAACTTTTAAGATAAAAAGGCAAGCCAAAAAAATACAAAGCCTGGTGATTCTGCTGGTCAAAAATAAATGATTTAGAGTGTAAACTTCATTGCCCATAATTCCTCAGCATATTAACCATGTGTTTCTCCTGTGACTACATGTGAATTAATTTCATCAAGGGGAGGGTCTTTGATTTCATGACATACATACATAATTTACTATGTTGCTGTGTAATTGTGTGTAAAAACGCAAAAGGTTTACCTTTAACTTCTAACATAATTGAAATTTACCAGATACATGAACTCTTAAGGTGAATTCTCATTGATATTTTAGTCAAGAATCTTGATGAACTGAACTTCAGGTGTGTGTGCTTCACTTTTACAAATTCTTTTAAAGCCACACAAAGATTTTGTTTGGACGCAATGATTGTATGTAGAGGTGGACCGATTGTGGATTTTGCCAGTAACTGATTAATCGGTCAGTAGTTTTTAAAACTGATTTAAAGTATGTTCAAATATTTTCTTAGTCTTTCCTTACAATGACAGGCACAGATATAGAGGCTAAAAGAGCCCAAAATGAATAATGCAAATGCAGTTTATTTTGCAACCAAATCCCAATAATGACCAGAAAATTTTTAGACTTGGTGCAAAATTACCGACATGGCCCTGTTACAGTGCTCTGTGTGCAAATATTAACCAAATTAAGCTTTTTATAGACTTTATATTCACCAGATGAGGTTTAATGAGTAATAAGGTTTATTATTATTCACAAGAAATGAAGTTGGAGACATGATGTATGTGTTGGCTGGACACACTTCCACATTAGAGGTAGGCCGATATATCGGTTTTACTAATGAATCGTTGTCAATAGTTTACTTTTTGGAACTATCGGTTATAGTAAAAAATCTATGCTGATAGTAGCCAGAGTTTATTATTACTTTGTGGCAAGCGCTGGAGGATTCAACAGTTACATCTTGGTTCTACAGTATAAGAGCGGCCTCTAGAGATGACATAAAAACAATCATTGACACCTTGTGGGGATTTGCTGATTTGTTGAGGTTGCAAATTTTGATTTGATAAACAAGACTTGTAAATTGAAGCAAGGGCATGCCAAAAAAAGTATATGGAAACATGCCCCCTCAACACATACATTGTGTCTCTTCATATCTTGAGAATAAAAATGTAACTTATTCCTCATTTAACCTCATCTGATGAAATATATATTTACAAAACCCTTCATCTGGTGAATATCTAGGCTATAAAAGAAACTTAATTTGGTAAATACTTTATATATATATATATATATATATATATATATATTATATTCGCTCACCGGCCTCTTTATTATGCACACCTGTACATCTACTTATGCGATTATCTTATCAGCCAATCATGTGGCAGCAGTGAAATGTATAAAATCATTCAGATATGGGTCAGGAGCTTTAGTTAAGGTTCACAACAACCATCAGAATGGGGAGAAAATGTGATTTAGAATGTGGCATGATCGTTGGTGCCAGACGGGCTGGTTTGAGCATTTCTGTAACTGATGATCTCCTGGGATTTTCATGCACAACAGCCTCTACAGTGCAAAAAACAACCAGTGAGCGGCAGTTCTGTGGACGGAAACGCCTTGTTGATGAGAGAGGTCAACGGGGAATGGCCAGACTGGTTCAAGCTGACAGAAAGGCTACGGTAACTCAGATAACCCCTCTGTACAATTGTAGTGAGCTGAATTGTAGTGAGTAGAATTGCATCTCAGAATGCACAACATGTCGAACCTTGCGGCGGATGGGCTACAACAGCAGAAGACCACGTTGGGTTCCACTTTTTGTCAGCCAAGAAAACAACAAAAACTGAGGCTGCAGTGGGACTACCATTTGTGTACCTCAGCAGAAATCCAATTTGTCAGACCAGGCAATGTTTTTCCAATCATTTACTGTCCAGTTTTGGTGAGCCTGTTCCCACTGCAGCCTCAGTTTCCTGTTCTTAGCTGAAAGTAGTGGTACCCGGAGGGGTCTTCTGCTGCTGTAGCCCATCCGCCTCAATGTTCGACGTGTTGTATGTTCAGAAATGCTTTTCTGCATAGAACTGTTGTAACGTGTGGTTATTTGGGTTATTGTCACCTTCCTGTCAGCTTGTACCAGTCTGGCCATTCTCCTCAGACCTCTGTTATTAACAAGCCGCTTTCACCCACAGAACTGTCACTCGCTGGATGTTTTATGTTTTTCGCACCATTCTCTTTACACTCTGGAGACTGTTGTGCGTGAAAATCCCAGGAGATCAGCAGTTACAGAAATACTCAAACCAGCCCATCTGGCATCAACAATCATGCCACGGTCTAAATCACTGAGATCAAATTTTTCCCCCATTCTGATGGTTGATGTGAACATTAACTGAAGCTCATGACCCATATCTGCATGATTTTATACATTACACTGCTGCCACACGATTGGCTGATTCGATAATCGCAGGAATAAGCAGATGTACAGGTGTACCTAATAAGTAGCCAGTGAGAGTAGAGGGCATTGTAACAGATCCAATTCTCTGTCATTTCAAAATAAGAGTCCACTGTGTATTTGGGGGTTGTTTATAGTTTAAAGTTCTGCGTTATGCACTAAATTAAAGAAGAAAAAAAATATATACTAGGATTTTTTACTGGCCGATTAATCCGTTATCAGCCTTTTCCACCACTTTAGTTATCGGTACTGGCAAAATCCACTGTCGGTCCACCTCTAATCCATATAGTCGCATTTTTCTTTAATTCCTCTCGCTTGAATTCAGAACACTTTAACTATTCAAAATAACAAAACATCATTGAAGTGAAGATCAAAATATGGATGAACTTTGGCAATGATGAAAGATTTAGATACAGCAAATTCCCACGTGACTGTTTTTATTTCACATCTACAGGCTGCTGTTATACTGTTGATCCAAGCCGTTCTAACTGTAGAATCCTCCAGTGAAGGCCACAAAGGAAAAGGGAGGAATAAAAAAAAAAAAAAATTTGCAACTACTGGTACAGATTTATGCCCATAACGGTGTGAAAAATGCATCAGCACGATCTACCTCGAAATGCATCTGAACAGACCTATCCGTCCTCTAATTGCATGTTAGGGAAGTAGGCCTGTTTTGGTCCATTTCTCACCCAAAGCTATCATATTGCTTCAGAAGACGTGGAATATACCACTCAAATCATATGGATTACTTTTATGCTCCCTTTATATGCTTTTTGGGGCTTGAAAGTTTTGATCCCCATTGACATGATTGTGTATTTTATCCACAACTCATACATTCTTAAAATATCTTTGTGTTCCGCAAAGAGAGAGAGTCAAACAGGTTTAAAATGGCATGAGGGTGAGTAAATGAAGTGAGAACCATTCCTTTAATACCAGCAGTAAACGGATGATGCAGGTTTAAATAACAGCGACTAACCGATCCAGACAGTGCTCCAGCTATGAATGTGATAGTAAAGGTTGGATTGGAAGAGCCGTAGTATTCACAGAGCCAGGCTTTACCCTTCTCATAGTTATACCAGTACATCGCTGAGGAAAAAGACCAAACACATATGTCCAATTAGAAAAGAGGTAACAGCAGAAAATATACGTTCAGATAGCATGTGATGTGTCGTTGATCTGTACCGTTTATACCACAGAAGATACTGTATATTAGCAAGGTTATATGAAAATGCACAGCAAGGCATGTCCCAATCAAGTCAAGACAAAGAGTCACCTGAAAAGGGGACGTCTCGGAGTAGTGTGGGACCCCAGCCCCTCCACAAAGACTGCCAGCCTTCGTTGTGCAATGAAGACCAGATCACAGCGCTCAGCTGCCGGTACGACTGTTTCTCAGACTGAAGCTTTGTGCGGATCAGCTCCAGGGGGCTGATTACTGTGGCCGAGCCCACTGATAAACATATATACACGCACAAAACTCATGTGAAGCCAAGGACACTTTAACATTAGATCAACAGGTGGAGAACAGGTCAAACATTTTATTAGAAGGGTTAAATGGTACCTCTTGCGATAGCACCGGCCAATAGCGGCGCCAAGTCTGATCTGTCTTCCATCCTGACCTTCAGAGCAGCACACAGCTGATCATAACATGTAAAATAGATCATGGTCGCAGGCACCGCCATCACTCTGGGAAGCAAAATCAGTTCAATCTGTGTTAAAAGTTCATTTGTGTTCAGACAGCAGGTTACAGTGCAGAAATTGTTGCTAAACACTCACAGTGTTGGAGGAAGGCCGCTCCACAGAGATCTAACTCCCTCCCGGCGTATAATCTTAATGAAGGCATCCTAGATAACAAAAGGCAGACACATAACCTCGCTGAATATTTTTATCATTATTTAATGGTTAAGTATCATTTCTATACCACTAGCAGAACCAAAGAGAATTATAATAACAATTGTCTCCACCTGGATTCGCATATCCTCAAAATGACAGCCAATGAACTTTTAATTTTATATATATACACACACATACAGCCTTAATCCCAAAAAAGTTGGGATAGCATGGGAAATAATAATAAAAACAAAAAGGAGTGATTTGTAAATTCTATTCACACTGTGCTATATTATAGGAATGGTTCACCCAAAAATGATAATTCTCTCATCATTTACACACCCTCATGCCATCCAAGGTGTGTATTACTGTCTTTCTTTAGCAGAACACAAATTAAGATTTTTACAAGAATATTTCAGCTCTGCAGGTCCATAAAATTCAAGTGAATGGGTGCAAACTTTTCGAAGCTCCAAAAAGTACATATAGCCATCATAAAAATAATCCATACTATTCCAGTCATCTAATTAATGTCTTCTGAAGTTAAACACTAGGTGTAAGAAATAGATAAATATTTATTTATGCTCCTCTGTTGTAAACAACACTGCGCTTCTTTTCTCGCGTGAACTGATGCGGTCAACGAGCTTGACCTCGACCCTCATGAATTTTTCGCTTCAGAAGATATCAATTAATCCACTTGGAGTCGAACGGATTACTTTTTTGGCTATATGTGCTCAGTTTTGGGTAAACTAATCCTTTAAAAGCACTGCAACAACACATTACTGGATGATTCAAATTAAATTATTATTTTGAAAATATACACTTATTTCAAATCAGATGACTGCAACATGCTCCCAAAAGGTTGGGACAGTTGAACACTGTGTAATGTCACCAATTCTTCTGATAAGACTTATTAAGCTTTTGGGCATTGAAGACAAGTTTTTAAGTTTAGCAAGCAGAATGTTCCCCCATTCATCCATTCTGCAAGTCTTCGGCTACTCAATTATATGGGCCTTCATTGCCGTATTTTGAGCTTCATAATGACATTCTCAATTGGAGACAGGTCAGGACTGCAGGCAGGCCAATCTTGCACCCGCACTCTCTGCTTACGCAGCCATGCACTTGTAATCTGGGCAGTATGTGGTTTGGCATTGTCCTGCTAGAAAACTTCATCCTGCTGGAAATCTATTTCTTACACATACCTAGCGTTTTGCTTCAAGACATTCATTAATCCACTGGAGTCCAACGGATTACTTTTATAATGGCTATATGTGCTTTTTGGAGGTTCAAATAGTTGGCACCCATTCACTTGCATTGTATGGACCTACAGAGCTGAAATATTCTTCCAATAATCTTTGTGGTCTGCTGAAGAAAGAAAGTCATACACATCTGGGATGGCATGAGGGTGAGTAAATGATGAGAGAATTTTCATTTTTGGGTGAGCTATTCCTTTAAGGCTTTACTTTGCAAAGCAGAAGCCATACATCAACATGGTCCAGAAGCGCTGCCGACTTCTCTGGGCTCGGTCTCATCTGAGATGGAAAGTAGAACAGTGGAATTGTGTTTAATGTTCCAACGAGTCCACATTTCAAATAATTTAAATAAAAAAATTTTTTTTAAAAAAACAAACAGCTGTTGTGTTCTCCGGGACAAAGAGGAAAAGGACCATCCAAGCTGTTATCAGCATCAAGTACAAAAACCAGTGTCTGTCATGGTATGGGGATGTTTCAGTACTTCGGTAACTTGCACATCTGTAATAGAACGATTAATGCAGAAAGATATGTACACATTTTGAAACAACATATACTGTAATCCAGATGCCATCTTTTCCAGGAATGTCCCTGCATTTTCCAGCAGGACAACTCCAAACCACATACTGCCCGGATTACAAATACATCGCTGCGTAAGCAGAGAGTCCGTGTGCTATATTGGCCTGCCTGCAGTCCTAAATTGTCTCCAGTTGAGAATGTGTGGTGCATTAGGAAGTGCAAATTACAGCAACAGAGGCCCTGTACAATTACGCAGCTAAAGACCTGGATAAAAGATAAATGGGGAAAATTCTATATATTTATATGGTTATGAGTATACTTACCACAGTGCCGTTGAAATGACCGGCTGCTTTGTACCATGCCTTTCCATTTCCATTTTCACAGACACATAAATGATCCATCAAGCCATTACAGTACACGAAACATTTTCCTATCAGTCACCAAAAAATGAGAGTCAACCATGACAATTTCTGTATATACGGAAACATTTGACTTCAAAACAGACAACGGCTTATATTTACCTTTGGGAAAAGGATTCTTCTGTGCTTGCAGTCTTATCTTCACAACATCCAGAGGAGTTACTGCGGACATGAACACAATAAACTAAATTTGCAACTTAGCGGTAAAATTAATTGCACAGCTTACAGTACAGTGTCAAAAATGTTGTCAAAAAGTAGAGTCATTTTACAAAAAAATAAAATAAAATTTTAAAAAGGCATCTGGCACATTAATCAATTTAAAACACTTAAGGTTTGATAATTATGCATCTAACTCCTTCCAGTTGCTCAACTTTTAGAGCATGCTGCTAGCTATGCCAAGGACATGGGTTTGATTCCCAGAGAACACACATACTGCTAAAATGTATACTCTGAATGCATACCAATTTGCTTTGGATAAAACCATCTGGCAAATGTGTAAATGCAATGTAAATCGAACTGTCAAACAATGTAATTTTATGCTATTCTGATCTTTAATCAAACATGTTTCTGTTATACATAAATTAATACATTTTAATTAATGAATTTTTCAGCACAACCAGTCCTGTGTCATCTGATCTACACCCAAGCTACAGACCCTTACCGAACAGTGATGTAATAATTGCCCCAGAGCAGGACGCCACCATCTGCTGGAAAGGTGTAATGCCCTCCGTGGGTTCTGGGGAACTTTTTGGAGAGGTCATCTCAAAGCCTGAGATGTAGAGAAAGTTCAGATGAATAAGTACTGGGTTTTACAAGTTCCATTAACCACCTTATTTAGTGAGTGACAGTCATGTGTCAAAAATAATTGATTCGCTTACCTTTATTTTTGCTTCTTCGGAATCACATGTTCCTAATAGATCTGAACACAAACACACCCCCTGATTACATTTACTTTCACAAGCTAATCATCAACAATCAGTCAACTGTTATCAGGTAAACTTTTTAAATGATGTCAACATTGAATAGCAGCTAAACCCGAGAAAAGAAACCAATGCCAATCGGGGACGATGATATAATCGAAAGATATCGATGAATTCACACAATTTTGCTATTTCACGCGCTTACACAACGTCACATGTGCTTGTTGTGCGCGCAGTGTATTTCAAGCCAGCAGATTCGTTACTTCCGGATATTTAAATTTCATCATTCGATACAAAGGAAAACTCATGGACGTTATAATGCTTTAGAGTCTACTGTCATAATTTACTGTATTTATATATTGTATACGCCACTTAAAAGTCAGTTAGTCCATATGTATGCAAGTATCCTTAATATGTTAACATTTTTCACCGTCGTTTTTTTAAAACCACCAAAACTTATCGTCGAATCTCACTACTTGGATCTCAAGATTACAGCGAGTTTTGTGGGAGTGTAGAGTTCGCTCGAGCGGGAAAATGGAAACGGGTCTCGTCGAGTGTTTGTCAAGTTGATATTTACAAACATGGACAAACACTAACGTCATTTAGTGTCTTTTTAATCAAACTACCTTACTAAGTAATGGCGATATAACTGGCTAATTTGGCCGGTTTTTAGTCTTAACCGTTAGGACTGGAACCTCTCCATAATGAAACACGAATCGTTCCCAAGGTGTAAGGGCCGAGGTGCTGTGAAATACTTTTGTTTACGGATGTTTATTAACCTATATTTGTTTCTTACACATTATTACACTAACAAAAATATAGCTATGGTTTAGGACATTGTTTTGGTAGTACCATATTTTTTTTTTAAGTACATTGGAGGGTTATGAAAATACTACGTAGAAAGTGTTAGAGAAGTCTTGTATGCTTTATATCAAAATACTACAGTATTATCGTCTGATTCAATCACTTTACCACTGTACTTTTTTGTGACCAACATCTATCGGTGTAATAGTGCAGGAAATGTGAAATTGCTTAGTTGTCTTATAATGCTATGCTGATCTTCACAGATTCAAAATTGGAGGAACAGAATGGTGCATCATCCAAAAGCAGAATTAAAGCGACATGTGATATTCTTCAAAACAAACCCTTCAAAGGGAGAATCTTTTACTTGGATCTGCCATGGAATAGGAGGGTACAAACCTTGGAAAATGACATAAAAAATCTTGGTGGGGTAAGTGCATTTTATTGTTTACTCTCTCACTGTTAATATGTCATAAGTATTGAAGGTGTTTTGTACACACCATGTAAATACTTAACATACCCATCAAGGAAGAGACTGTCTTTTTCCAATCAGTAACTTTCTATTCAGACAACATTGTTAGCGAACACTTAGAGTTTATAAACAAGCCCATTAGTTTAATAAGCCTCAAGATGTATACAATGCAATTATAGCCCTGTTCGCCTCTCTTTATTTAAACCAGGCTGTAGAGTTTTCTGGTATAAAGAGAGTTAGGTAATGGTGTGTGTTGTATGTATTCGGCCCTTTTGTTTTTTTAGATCCGTTTATTTTAACCCCACATAACTCATCCTATCTCTTCTGCTCATCAGACAGTGGAGAAGTTCTTCAGTAAGGAAATCAAGTATCTTGTGTCCAGTAAGCCGGAAGCTCGTTTTGCTCATCGTCTGCTGCCGGACTCCCCGGCACCCAGTCCGGATTCAGGCGTCAGTTCTCCCCATCCCAGCAGCAGGAGGGACAGGCACAGGGACAGCTCTCAGGGACCCACAGACACGGTTAGACATGATTATAGGATGTGATGCCTATATATGCTTATGTCCTTGTTATGGTTAAATTTGATATCTAATACAGATGTTATCTCGTCTGCTGAGTAATGTTATTTCAGCTCAGGTGACCAATATGGGGTTTTATTGGGCAATGTTGATATCTAGAAAGCAGTGTGGCAGATAGCCGATATTATGCTCATAAAATATATACATATTAGACCTTATTAAAAATCTTTGATTTTTAACAGGATTGAAAACGTGGCTGTGAGGGATAGTCTGCCCATCTCTTAATTGGCACGCATTATATAAAGCTGTGTAAAGTTCCTAGATTTTCCGCAACTCATGTTGTCTATAGTTTTAGTCTACTGAATGTTCTTGGAAAGATATTTTTTCAATGTTTTGTGCGTAACGATCCGAACACTTTAAACTGCAGTACAACCCATTGAAGAGACTTTGTCTATCCCTCACAGCATTGTTGTCATTCCCGTAAAAAATCAAAGGTGCCGCTGCTTTGAATATAGTCTGTGCAGTTTAATAAGTGAGAAATATACAACATTGCACCTATTTGCACAGTATTTACTCAGAATTCTTTAAAACACTGAATTATTATTTTATTTATTTTTTACTATCGGTTGACAAGGTTTTCACTGGACAAGCCAGCAGGATTAATGGCTGATAATCTCAAATTGGCCTTTTCAGTACTCATGTCTTATTATATCTTATTTTTTTATATTGCAATCTCTTACATTGGAAATTGTTTAAAAAAAAACAAAAAAAAACTGAAATTTTTGTCTTGTGCTGGTATTTCACAGGCAGCTGTAAGTCGAGGCAAATCTCTTGTGGAGAGAGTAGTAAAGGAACAAGTGAGTCATCTTTGTTTATCAAATCTTTTTTGTGTTTGTTTGTGAATGAACTCCCATAAGCAGTTTATCAGTGCTTATATGAATGAGTGAGTGATTGGGGATTCTTTTTTTTTTTTTTCATCTCAGGAACGTGTTCAGATGAATGGGATCTTGGCCCATGCTGTGGAATGGGGGGTCAAAGTCCTGCATGTTGATGGTATCGTCAACACCTTTTATCATTAACACCTTAGATATTAACATCTGTATCATTATTAACACCTGTATTGTTAGAGTTTTGTTCTATTTCTGTGTGATTCAGGTCATTAAATAGGACAAAATAAGCAAATTAATGCAATTAATAGTGTTTCACTTACTTGACTTGAAGTTTTACATGACTTCTGTTTGTTTTGAAAAGCTGTTTAAAGTTGTTGTTATGCATGATTCCAAACAGATGTAATTTCATATGTTGACAAGAAGAAAGCAAAAATCATTGCAGTAAATGCAGCTGATGCATTGGTCAAAGGAACTGTAAGTAGTTTTTTATTTCTGTTCTTAACACATTTTCCATTATATCTTCTTTAATAAAGTCAATGTTGGCATTCTAAATTTCAGAACGCTTATAGCAAAAATGTAACCAAATATGCAAGATTGGGAGATGAAAAGTTTGTCACTGAAAATCCCATATTGATTGACCACTGTCATGAATATTGGTGGTCTCCGTTCAACCTTTTATGAAAATTACACTCTTACAAAATATAAGGCCCATATGGATTCTGCACATCTTTTTCTGCACTTATTGTGGGGGAAATTTGTGAAATGTGTTTAAATACAGTAAAATGTGTTTGTTAGAACAGAGTATCAACCAAATTGGCTACAAACTTTATTAAACAAGCATGCCAAGGGGTGGGTGATGTGTAGAACTCTCCAGAAACCTTTGGAACTTTCTGCTGAGTTTTGAGAGTGCAGTTATTCAGTATATAATCAGTTATTTATCACTTCATTTGTAGGCCAAAATTCAGCCGACTGGGAAAAATACATTTCAGAGATATAATGGTAAGTACATTATAACAACATCATCTGTGTAAATTCATCATCTCTTCATGATGGACCATGTAAAAATGTTGAATGAATCCTGTGAATTTAATTATCAAGCTTTGAATGATTAAGAGCTCCTTTTATTTTTTTTAGGTGGAAGAATTAGTCGACCATTTGTGAAAGTGGAAGACTCAAGCAGGTATGAAATATTTTTTTATTATACAACCCTCTACACACACGTTGGAGAAGTATCACCATTGGCTAGTAAATTTTTGTTTTTACTCGCCAGACATCATGTAAGCGTAATGCAACTGAGAAGGGGGCATCTTCATATACAGTATATTTTAGCAGGGCTGCAGTTTGAAATTCTTGGGCCCGGTGCAAAACATATTCAGCAGGCCCCCCTCCAGTTAGTTGTCCGAGGGGGGGTGGGGGATGGGATGCAGACAGTTCTTCCATTGACGTACGCTTTCGCTGTTGCGCGCTGTCTCTGTGTTTAAATCCACCCCCCTCAAGCCCAGGCCCGTAACAAAAGGTCCAGTTGTACCCCCTTTTCAGCGGCCCTGTATATTAGTATTCATATACAGTATATGACTTTACGCAATATGGTACGCGATATTGTACATTTTTTCATATTTCGCTTTTGATCATTTTAATCACATTTCAGCTTGTGTATTTCACATTCTATTAATTTATATGATTTCATGAAATTGCATTCTCAATAATGATAAAAGCTGTTGTCACTTTGAAATTTCATTAAAATTTTGGATGTTGGAACCCAAATATAAAAATAGAATTACACCTATAACAATTATTTAATAACTATATTATAAAAATAATAATTTAAGTGCTACTATATCACTACTATGCAAAAAAAATTATTTAATTTAACAAATTCCTGCATAGATGCAGGATGAGTCTATTTGTTTAGTTCTTTAATATATACAGTGAAGTTTTGAAGTTAAAATATTTCATAATGTATGATTGTGGCTTTAAATATTTATGTATTTACACATTTATTACACTTACTACTTTACTACATTTCATTACATGTTTGTTTATATGCACTTGTGTGATTTACATGGAGTTTAAATTGATATGTACAGTATAACAAGCACTAAATTGGTACTGTCTCTTTAAGAGAGAGGCTGCTTTGCCAGAAAATATTCACAGTTGAATGAGCAGCACACATTTACTAGAGATAGAAAGATTAATGAGAGGGAAGTAGCATGGTGGATTTTCCTTCACCCGTGCAGTGTATAATTAGCGTTAATGTTTATTTATTTTTTTTATCACCAACTGACTGTAAATAACAGATGGTCATTAAAGAGACATGTAATTAAAATGGAGTGTGTGGCTCTCATCTTTGGACACACAATACACGGAACAAAGCAAAAGTAAACTTACTTGAATAATGTGTATGACTTGCTTGTACAAATAAGTTATCAAATTGAAATCTACAACCTCTCGAGTTTTGCAACACTTTTAGCTTCTAACAGACGTCCAACAGACGCATCACTGGTCTGTATCCATGATTTAATAAAAATGTTGTGAAACAGTCAGTGGAAAAGTTTAATCAAAGTCAGAGATGAAGTCATTAAAAGCAATTTCAATGACATTGCATGGCTCAACTAAAACAATGGTAACAGCGTGATCGCAAGACCCACTGCAGCCAAATAAGGGCAATTTCCTTCAGGGTGTGTGCTCATGAGACACAGCACGCAGTAAAGGACAAGGCTGAATCCAGCTTCTTAATCGACAGCAGATTATTCAGTAGTCAAGTCATTTTTATTTGTATAGCGCTTTTCACAACACACATCGTTTCAAAGCAGCTTTACAGAAAATTATGCATTAACAGAAAATGAAACTGTAATATCTATAAAGTCTTAGTGATCATTGTGTAATTGTAAATTGTGTATAAAAATAAATAATTAAATGGTTGAATAAAAATTGTATTTAGAACCCCAGTGAGCAAGCCGAAGGTGACTGTGGCAAGGAACACAAAACTCCATAAGATGTTGGTTAATGGAGAAAATTAACCTTGGGAGAAACCAGGCTCACTGTGGGGGCCAGTTCCCCTCTGGTTAAACAACATGAATATAATGCCAATATTAGTTATTTGTGTGCAGTGCAAGTCATGGTTTAAAGGTTTGTAAACTAAGTGTTAAGGTCCAGTGTTTAAACAAAGATTTTTTATGAACTGTAAGAATTAGGGATGTGCGCTATGACTAATTTGACTGACGTTTAAACTGAAGTTTTGTAACCGACTAGTTGACTAGTCTAAAGTGTAACCAACCTTCAGAAAACAGTAAAAAAAAAAATAATAATAATTTATGCGACCCATTTAAAATACTTAATCTATTCCAAATCCGATGCTAAATTACACTGAAAAGGGGCATTTATCTGCGACGTGCTCGCCTTGAAATATCATTTTACATTAAATATAGAACATGACACGCATTCACTGAATCAACATTAGCAAATATTTAATAGACATATTTATTGAAAACAATTGAATGAATAGTGCAGGATCAATGGAACAACCCTAAAAGCCTGTTCTAAATGGAAATCACCAAGTAAAAGTTACTTAACGTATTAAAACTGTCAGGACATTTTTGAAAATAATTAACAGGTACACTAAGCCAAGTCTATGAGAGAGGTTATTTTTTTTATTTTTATAAATAATATTTGTATTATTAATTCTATTTAAAATATGTAACATTAATATGACAATAATTTAAGTGCAGCCTCTGTAAAAATATAAAGTCAAATGTAAATGTGTAAAAATTATCAGTTTAATGGGGGGAAATATTAACCGACTAGTAATTCCAGTGTCAACTAGCAACATCAGAACCGTTTAGTCGACTAGTCTCGCGCATCCCTAGTAAGATTAATGACTAATGTCTTTGAAGTCCATCCTGGATTAACTGCAGAAGTTCACATAGATGCATTGTTATGTGTTAGTTGGCTGATGAAGGCTTTTGTTGGCAATTAATTGACAGTCTATGTATTCCATTTCAAGAGTGTAGTCCATCAATAGACAAAGGTGATGTAGGCAGAGATCGATGAGGTGCATCGCAGTTTTGTGATCGTAGTGAACGTGATGGAATATAGCATCGTAGAAGGTCACTTAAGTAGAGGGCTGTGATATCTTGTGTTTTAACTTTCACATCATGAACTGAATAAAACATAAGTCAGTGTTTTTGAGTCTGTGATGACTTTTTCTTCAGGCATTACCGTCCCATCTACCTCCCCATGCCCAACATGCCTGTGTGCAACCTCCGTTCTACCCCGCCCTGCAGTCCATTCTTGGTTGAGGAACATGGAAAAGGTGATCAGAAGAAGAAACAGAAAGAGCAAAGGTAAAATGAAGATCAGTAACATCTGCCAAAATGTGATACAGATTCCCACAGTCATTGAAAAATGTGAAGTATTGGGATATTTTAAAATTGTTGATTTCAGACCTGGAAAAATTACAGAAATTGTTTTTTTTTTTTTTTTGCTTGTGAGTGAGAATCTGTGTTTTCCTTTAGGTCTGGAGAAGAACGAGGGACTCGAGGAAAGAAAGACAGACGCAGAGGGCATGAAGGGAGAGAGAAGAGGAAGGGAGGATACTGTGAGTGCTGTGAGGTCAAATTTGAAAACCTCAAGGCGGTAGGTGTCAAAAATGTATTAAATAATATGAAACCACTATAAATTTTAGTGCATTTGCAACAAATGTTGACGTTTGTCCTAAAAGCAGTAATTATACATTTTTGGCTGAAGCAGACTTTGCATTGAATCCAAGACAGCTGTACTCACCTGTTTGACCTTCTGACCTCTAGCACCTGGAGGGTGAGCAGCATCTGGCTTTCTCTAAGAGTGAGGAGTACAGAGTCGTGGATCAAGTCATTGCAGGACTCACCTGCGATCTCATGAACATCAGCTCACATGCCAAAAGGTACAGACAGACATGTCATTATTTTGAAGAATTTTAATTTTATTAAGCAAAATGATCTTTTCCTAGTCTTTGACAGTAGATTGAATTTAAGGCCTTGTACTGGATGTATGGCAGTGTTCAGTTAATGTGTCTCTCCTGTTGTGTGAAATGCAGCGTATCCACCCCTCTCCTGCATTTTGGAGCCATGTTGGCAGTGAAGGAAGATGTGGGAACTAGGGGTAGTGATGGGAACCAGGAAATCAAGGGTTTTTTGCTTTGGGACTCTACAGCAAAGCAACCTCTGTCTGAACAGACCAGAGAAAAACCTCTTTTGGTTCGCAAACGCAGCAGAGACCAATGTGAATTTCCCTGGAGCAATAGGGACAGCTTGTTAGATCAGTCTGACATTCCGGAGAAGTCCTTGTCCAAGCGTGTAAACTTTGAGTGGGAATTACACTCACAATCTGCTGTACAGGATGTTGAAGCTAGATCTTCACTCAGCAGAGATCAACAATGTGCCTCAAAAACTCTTGAATGCAGGACCGTTCAAGACCAAAAGACCAGGACAAGCCATGACGTACACCCAGCTCAAAAATTCAGTGAGAGAAACATACAATCCCTAACAGGAAGGGGATGCTGTAGGACTACCTGCAGTGAAATGTATACAAATACACATTGCACACAGGAAAATCAAGTTGAAAATTCAGCTCATTGGCCTTGGGCCAGTACAGAGCCTGAACCAGACATGGACAGTCCCTCTAGTTCACTGCAACGGAAGGTTCGTAATGTCAGACCCAGAAGAAGAAAGAAAGAGACAGCCGTGCACATCCAAAGCAATAAAAAGAGTGAATCCTTGAACTCTCCTTCACCCACTAAACCTCTAAAGCAGTGTGAGAACCTTTCAGCATCTATCCTGGAACTGTGGCAGTTATTCCATTCCAGTGACGACATGGATGAAGAGTTTAAGGGTTTCTGAGATTTTAACTGAATGGAGGAATACAAAGCAAAAAGCAAGGAGAGTGTATAACATGTATTACTGAGCATATGTTTTTAATATGCCAAATAATATATATTTGTAGATCTGATTTCTTTAATCAGTGGGATGAAAAACAACACTCTCAACCATAAGGGATTTAAATGAAAACATTGATTTAAAAATGGGGAAAAATTCTTCCCACCTAGGTATGTAAAAGAGAAATTAAAAAAAAGTGAGATGCCTTGTTTATTTGTGTGGATTTAGTATGTACATTTATGTTGTGTATGTAATTGAAAGATATAATGGCATGAATCTATCTTTAAATGATTTTCTGCTTTCTGTAATAAATTGCAAATATTTTGGTAATATTGTTTGGGGTTCCTTTTTGAGTACTATGTTTATAAGCAGCATTCTCTAGCACTAATCAAAAACTGATTAAAAACCTTGAGATCTGATTTGGTTTTGTAATATGTAAGCACATTCCAATATAAGTTTAGCCTGAAGATTTATTCATAACATCTATATGGGAATAGATTTTCCATTATCTACAGTGAGCCGGTCAGTTTTTCCAACCTCAGTGTTTCAAGCCTTCACTCCAATAAACAAATTTATCATATACGGAGTAAAGAATCCATTATCCAAGTGGAAATCCTGTGTTACACAATGAAATTTAAGCTCTGCTTTAAGTTGTTTGTGGGACACCCTAAAGAAAATATTAAGCAGTAAATTAGATAAGCATCTCCTGTTTATTTCAAGCAGTTGCCATACATGCCTAGTTTTAAATAAGCATGAAAGCTTTCATCATGTTTGGCGTCCCTCTGCATTGTTGTTTTAAATGCACTTTTCAACACTGGTAATTTTTGGTCAACTGTTAATTAACCATTACCCAAAATTAAACATGACCGTTCATGATTTGCTCTGTCGGGTTCATGTCCAAGTTTAGTTCACTTATTGCACTTATATTATATGCCTACTACTAATATACATTATTACATATTGCATACATACACTTATTAAGGATGTAACCAAATATGGGAGTGACATGTCGCCCTCTGTCTATGGTGGTTAGGGCCCTGATTATTATTCATTATAAAGTATGCATTATTTGTGCATACAACATTTAAGTAGTTACAGCAACCAATGTCAAACAGTTAACTAAGTCTGCTATTCCACTGTCATTGTGCGGGATTCATCTCTGTCAATCACAGGTTTATGTGGGCTGTTTGGCGCAGAAGGTGACAGCAGGTGGAGTGAGCAGCTTAGGATCTAGGCTCGCGCGCACAGTACGCTACCCGTCATGCCGCGTGCAGCTTGCTCATTTATATTTATGAGGCGTTTCTGCAAGTGAGGCTGCTGGATATTATTGATGAGGCTTGCTTGTGCTCGGCGAGGAAAACGGGGCTGATTTCACTTTTCCACAGCGCACCCGCCTTTCGACCAGTCATCCACCCGCGTCTCGATGCAGAGGCTGCTCGCGCGCGCGAGAGGATGTGTGTGCTTTTCTGAGGGAGACCGAAATTCGTGTATATTTTGGGATTTAAGTCGTATATTTCGTATAATTTGGGATATTTGTGATTAATTTATATTTTCGACACTATATGGATGCGGTAATGATGGTTCTTCATGTCGGGATTTCCTTTCTGTGCTTCTTTGTAGCGGTGATGAGCTCTGTGGTACATGCCAACATCTCCCTTCCTCATTACGGTGAGGGTGTATTTTTATATTTTCCATCACGAAATTATATAATTATGACGTTTTTTTTGTTATCATAATAATGCCGTATTTTACAACCTCAGGTAATGTAAACAGGTAGTCTAACAGTAAAATGAGCGACAGCAGCTTTGAGGCATGATTTATCATTATTTATCATACCTGACCAGCATATTAGGCTCGATGTTATATGTTAACATGAGAGGAAAATGTATAAATGTTAAAAACACCGTGCTTTTTATTACTCTAGGAGACGCCTGGGTAAAGACGAGGACTCGGCGTGATGACGGCAGGTTCCTCGGGAGAGAAAACTCGGTACCGGTCCGGTTAGTGTACCGAATGGACGGAGACAGTCAGACCGCTCATGATGTTATGAACACAAGGGTTCGAATGAGTTCTGACAGTAAACAGGTGCATGTTTTTCTCGTGTTTAGGTGTCAATTGTGTGTCACAGGGATGCTCTCTCCTCCCGTTGCCATTGGAGACGCGCTGCTGTTCAAACGATGTTTACTAAATCAGGTTCTTGCTTTTTAGAGAGCTGAAAAGTTAATTCCTGTCATTTCAGAGTGACATAATGAACCAGAACAGCATAATTGTGCAGAAGATGCTGATGTTGATGCCTCCTGAGTCATCCTATTGCATCACCGCTTTGGAAATGAGCAGCTCCTATAATGGATTTTTATCACCCAATATATACACTGGCCGCTTGGAATAATATACAGATTTTGCTCTTATGGAAAGAATTTGGTACTTTTATTCAACACAGTGGCATTCAACTGATCACAATGTATAGTGAGGACATTAAAAACGTGAAAATTTCTATTACAATTTGAAAAAAAAAAAAAATTCAGAACTTCTTAAAATACTGCAAAGACTTCTCATCAAAAAATCCTCCACGTTCAGCAATGACAGCTTTGCAGATCCTTGGCATTCTAGCTGTCAGTTTGTCCAGATACTCAGGTGACATTTCACCCCACACTTCCTGTAGCACTTGCCATAGATGTGGCTGTCTTGTCGGGCACTTCTCACGCACCTTACAGTCTAGCTGATCCCACAAAAGCTCAATAATCCAGATCCATAACACTCTTTTCCAATTAACCGTTGTCCAATGTCTATGTTTCTTTGCCCACTCTAACCTTTTCTTTTTGTTTTTCTTTTTCAAAAGTGGCTTTTTCTTTGCAATTCTTCCCATAAGGCCTGCACCCCTGAGTCTTCTCTTTACTTTTGTACACGAAACTGGTGTTGAGCGGGTAGAATTCAATGAAGCTGTCAGCTGAGGACATGTGAGGCATCTATTTCTCAAACTAGAGACTCTGATGTACTTATCCTCTTGTTTAGTTGTACATCTGGGCCTTACACATCTCTTTCTGTCCTTGTTAGAGCCAGCTGTCCTTTGTCTTTGAAGACTGTAGTGTACACCTTTGTATGAAATCTTCAGTTTTTTTGGCAATTTCAAGCACTGTATAGCCTTCATTCCTCAAAACAATGATTGACTGATGAGTTTCTAGAGAAAGCTGTTTCTTTTTTGCCTTTTTTGACCTAATAATGAGATTTTTATTAAGACACGCCAGTCTGTTGCATACTGTGGCATATCAATGTTAAGCTTCATTTAATGAACCAAATAGCTTTCAACTGTGTTTGATATAATGGCAAGTGATTTACTAGTACCAAATGATCAATTTAGCATGATTACTCAAGGATAAGGTGTTGGAGTGATGGCTGCTGAAAATGGGGCCTGTCTAGATTTGATCAAAAATGAAATTTTACAAATAGTGATGGTGCTGTTTTTTACATCAGTAATGTCCTGACTATACTTTGTGATCAGTTGAATGCCACTTTAGTGAATTAAATTACCAATTTCCTTCCAAAAGAACAACATCTGTACATTATTCCAAACTTTTGGCCACCAGTGTATAATACACTATTCTTTATAGACCAGAGAATGGTGTCTCTCCAGCAGTCATTATTCAGCAAAACACTGGATCTGGGAACTCAAAACATGGGCCATGATGATAAAAGGAAAACAATAAACTGGCAAAAGCAGTTTTTATTTGTTTCTGCAGTTAAGTGTGTAATGATATTAGAGGTTTATGGACCTAATCACCATGTGCAATTTCTTTCGTTCTTGCTTTGCTTGGCTGGGAAGATAGTGAATATGACTCTTTAAGTGAGCGGAGATCATATTATGTCATAAATTAGCTCTATGCAGTGCAATGCTATGAAATATTAGAAATTTGGTGAAAGTACAGAGTGGAAGCTTTGTAAAATATAATAGCATCTCAATTCATTCTAACTGGTACTTTGATCATATATGTCTCATCTTTGGTACTCTGCGTGACCGAATCTTTCTCAAAGGCACAGACAGGCCAACACTCATGGCCTTGTACTGTAACTGACTCTTTGGCTGCTTCTCTGCATGTCTGTACATGTGTCCCAACGTCGCCTTTTTGTGCTTCAGGCTGTGTGGTGTGTGTGTGTGTGTGTGTGTGTGTGCGCACGCGCACACATGTGGGGCTTAACCCTTTATCTTTATTTGGAGCTGTTCTCTATGTGATTCAAGCGAAAGTCATTCATCAAGCCAGTGAATAGTATTGATTTATACATTGCTGTGTTGATTATGTTGCTAAATTAGAAATTGGATTAGAGGCATAATTGAATGAAATATATACATTTGTCTTTTTAAAGATCTTTTATTTAAATTTGCCATCTATGTTAAAGAAATACTGTATTCCAGACAATACAAGTTGAGCTCAATCGACAGCATTTGTGGCATAATGTTGTTTACCACAGAAATAAATTTGGACTCGTCCACCCTTTTCTTTAAAATAAGGAAAAATCAAGGTTATAGTGAGGCTCTTACAATGGAAGTGAATGTGGCCAATCTGTAAACGTTAAAATATTCACTGTTTCAAAAGTTTAGCCAAAAATGTAAACAAAATGTTAACATACTGTATGTGTTAACATGATTTTAGTGTGACAAATCACTTGCTAGCCTTTTTTTGTATAGTTAGATTCAATTTTACAATTTCGTTGCCATGGAGGCTGCTCAAAAAGTATAAAAGTTTTAACAGAAGAATTAATATAAGTGCTTTTATAAAATTATAAGCTTCACATTTCGGCCTTTTAAACTGTACAAAAATTGGTCCCAATCACTGTAACCTCAATTTGTAAAAAAAAATGTTTTAAAGAAAAAAACGAGTAGAAATAATATATATATATATATATATATATATATATATATATATATATATATATATATATATATATATATATATTTTGTGGTTATCAACAATTAACTTGGATTGAATCTGAAATATTCAAACTCATCTCAAGTCTGTTTTTAGCTCCAGTTCTGGCTGACGTTTCTTGTATGATTGGACATCACCTTCAGGTGCTCTTTGAAAATCGAAGACTGTTCAATTTATGGATTTCAATTCATGCCAGGAACAAACAGAAAGCATCTCTTGGCTTGCTAATTTTAGATCTTCTTTATTTAACACAGAATGCAGATTTAAAAAAATGAGTCGAGCAGTTTTAGAACGATAATATGATGAAACAGCAATGATACCAAAGACGTAATAGACAGAGAGCATCAGGCCTCTCATCTTACGTAGTCATACCTCCTCTCTGAGTCTCTCTATTAGATTTGTGTGTGTGTGTGTGTGTGTGTGTGTATGTGTGTGTGTTTGTGTTTAAGAAAGAAGGGTTGAGATTGTTAGTGTGAATTGTGCTTAGACACACAAATAAGCACTCATACTGTATGAGGGGCAGTAAATTAATGTGGATGTGTCTCGGGGGGGTCTTCATTCAGGGGTTCATTCATGGGTGAAATTTAGAGGATCTCCCCCTCCTTGTTTCTTCCACCCCTTCATTCTCCTTCTATTGATAACTATGTTTTGCTGGTTGAGGAGGGAGAGGTGTGTTCCCTTGGGGGTTTTAGACTCCCCTCAACTCCCCAATATGCTTCTATTTCTGCCCCCTCTCCCCTTCCTCACACACACACATTCACTCATGAGCTTTGAGAACAAAAAACTGCAAGCCTAAAGCTTCCCTCTCTCATGAGGGGGTGTTATACGGCCCTGGCCATATGGGCCCCAAGAAGACAGTGAATTAACCATCAGCTAACACACACACAGCCACCAGTCCTACACACCAAAGTGTACCTATGATGAATTAAAACCAATTAGCACATCTAATTTTACTGCTGTCTCCCAAAACACCAAACATGTTCTAATTTTACAGTTTTTATTGTCTCAGCTCATGTGTGGCATCATTGAGATATGAAAATGACCCAGTCTTATCTTGTTTTGTCTCTTTTATAGAATCATGTGGCCCAGGCTAGTTTCCAGGTGCAGGCTTTTGGGGAGACCTTCATTTTAGATGTGGAACTGAACCAGTGAGTACATGTTTTACCACACATTCACACAGCTGTTTGGGTTTAAAGCCGCTTTGTTGGTTAAACATGTTATTGCAATGTAATTATACAATTATAACTTTTGCAGTGCTGCATTGGTGATATACAGTGTGTGTTTGTGTGTTAGGGAAGTGTGTAAGGTATGACTAATGGCTATCAGATGTATTTGAGAAGGGTTTATGTTGCTGTTGATGGACTGCAGAATCATAATGGCTGTGGATTTATGCTGAAGGATTAGGAAAGACCTGTCCACTCTATCGATCATGGCATCTGCCTCTGTCTCTTTCTCTCCTCCGTCTCGCTATGTCTGCCGCTCTGTCAGGATTCCCTATGTTACATATTGTCTTTTTACTGATAAACATGATTATGTGCACAGATATACTTGTTCTCATTGGACTGATTCTGAAGTGAATGGAATTGCTGTTTTAAGGTTTTATAATTCTTTTGGGTTTCTAGTATTAGAGCTTGAAGCTATATTGACAAACAAGCTCTAATATAGTTATAGTTATGTCTCAATACATATGTCCCACTCTTTTTACCATCCGATTTCCTGTTTCCACTCTTAACATTTCCTTTAATACTGCTTAAAATAATAGATGAAAATTGCAGGGTCTGTCGATCGCACTCATTCCCGTGACTTTTGTGTGTAGATTGCATCGCTGTATTACTAATATTGTAAAGACCATGTTTTTTGCCAGAAACTATAGTTTTATTGTAATTAACCATTGTGTTAGTACAGTAATATAATGGTAATATAGTAACCGTGGTTAATTTTGTGGTTACTGAACATTGACAAAAAATACCATTGTGAAACCATGGTTAGTGTAGTAAAACTAAGGTTATTTTTTCTATGGTAAGGTTAAGGTTAGGTTTAGGGGTAGAGGTTAATGTAGTGTCTGTGGGACTCTAAATAAACACAATAAACAACTGCAGTGATGCCCATACTGTATGTAGTATTTAAATATGGGTGCAAATAGTATCTGACACCATTTGCACCAGGGTGTAATTAGTATCTACCATTATTTGCACCAGGGTTGGAGTGCAAATAATATCTGCCACTATTTGCATTGGGGTGTAAATAGCATATACCATTATTTGCACCAGGGTGCAAATAGCATCTGCTTTATTTTAATCAAATGAAGGGCAGATACTCACAGCACAATCCAAAATACAACATTAAATTTATCTTTGTCAAATAATGTGCTGCACAACAGAGCATCACAGATGTGAGATATTTCTTAAATATAATACAATTAATATTGATTTATTATTATTAGTAGTAGTGCTATTATTACAGTGAATATTAAATAACTATACAGTAATGATATATTATATTATATATTATTGTCATATTTTGTTCTATTTAAATTGAGCTTTTATTTTGGCTAAAAACTGAGTGAAGCCCTTTCAGGTTCTGTGTGTTTTTGACAATAGGCTGTGATTGAATAAAATATATATGGAGTCTGTATGTGCTGTGTGCTTCAAAGTGAATGAGCTCTCTGCTCTCTGTCATCTACTACAGACAAGAGCCATATAAAGCTCGTAATGAGTTATTTTCAGTGTATGCAGCCGACTTCACACAGTCACATTGATGCGTGCAGCACATTCAGTCTATATATTTAATTCAATAAATCACAGCATTTGCGGTTTAATAATCACACTAGGATACTGTAAATCATGATTTTAAGTTGTGTGCTGAATGTATATGCAATGACTTTCGAACGTCAGTTGGTATCCGTTTTTGGTACATTGGTACCGGGACATCCCTATAATATTGTGTTCTCTCAGCCAACATGGGTTAATCTAACGTTAAATAAAATAAAAATTTTTAATTAAATTAAATACTGTATATGAAATATAATTGAATAAATATTTGTACCATTAAAATGGTCAATTAAGTACATTTCCTCTCCAAATTCTTATTAACATTTTGCATTTGGATGTTTTACTTTTGAGTTTTTTGTAATTCTGATTTTTCTCAATGGCAGTTCTCATTACTGTAATACAGTAATTATGCACTGTATTGCAGTAGAAAATTATTGCAATGCATTTTTTATTGAATTTTGTTTTTGCTTAGTCTGTATGAGTAATCCATTTGGGTATGCACCAACACTCTTGAGTCATAACTCACAGTAATAACCTTGACTCTTTTCGTATTCATCATGAAAATATAATCCATTAACTCTGTTACTGTTACAACCAGAACCGCCCCTGTACTTTAACCTGCTCCTAGACAGAGTGTCAGCAGATTTGATCTGATTATAATAATGCATCATGAATATTTCAGTGTCCTTTCTCTAGTCTGTGCGTGTTTCCTATAACAACATCTTGGTGGAGAGAAAATTTGGCTTTTACCATGCAACTCCCTCTGTGCCTTTGTCAGGCTCTTTGTTAATGGAGAGAGCATGTGTGTGTGTGTGGTGAAAAGGTTGAGGTGCTGCAGTTGTTGTGCTGTTGGTGTTCTAATTTAGTGCTACCTCTGTAAATGTCTTGTTTGTTTTCATGGAGCCACTGGCATGTTGTGCAATATGGCTGTTAATATGGAAGGGCATTTGGGCCTTTAGGACAGTCTTTCCTATTTGTATGGTGTGCAGGTTGTGTGGAGACTGACTGATTATTTTACCCATGTTTCTCTCTCCTCAGTCCAAAACTAACACTGCTGTTTTCTGTCCTTATATTGTGACATTTTGCATATGCTTAAACGTTAATTCTGTTCCAAGTGAAACTAATGCACCCTAGGCAAACAATGCTGGCATTTATACTATGCACGACATCGTTTTAAAATTAGTTAGTTTAGGGCGATGTCACGGTGTTTAACGTACTGTTCCAACCACGAATAAAGCCAATAATGCAGGTTTTTCTTTCTGTGGGCCGCCACTTTTAGCGCTGTGGCCCTTCTTTGCTTTATTAAATTTGTCACGGCCCCTTTCAATTTGAAAAACTAAAATCTCTCCACTCATTTGTCGTGGCCGTGCTGTCTTTGTAGAGTTTGTGTTGTAAATCATGTAAAAAAGTATACTTCCAAACAATCTCTGAGAAACGGGCTTCAAAGTTATCCATGTTAACGACAGTAACCTAGGTAACAACTCCTCAGCTGGCAAGCGGGATTGTAAATAAAAAGTGTGACATCCAACCACACCCACGAATAGTTTTAACCAATCATCAACGCTCTTCAACCAGCTGAGTTCTCATTTGGCCAAGCTAACAACGTGATACTCATAAAAATACATTGTATAAAAATTGTCCATTTGAATTAGACTGAACTACTTTTATTGATACTTTTCTGTATTTAATGCATAGAGAGCAACAGTCTGGTTCCAGTTGTAAAAGTCATTTTCTCCATAGGGAATAGGCTTTTAATGGCAACTTATAAACCATTAAAGACAAACCTGCTATGAGCTCCGAGGTTGTTAATCAATAGTATATGCTTCTGTCTAAGCTATCAGTCAGTGTTATAACATCTTCATTTTTTTTAGCTTCATGCAATATACTTAAAATATATTGTTTCTATACATATAAGGAACAACTTTAAATAAATAGTTTTATGTTTTACGTTTTTTATTTGGTTACATCATTCACAGTCCTCCATGGGATTGTCATTCATTCCCTTATTAAATGTGTTAAGTACACAGTCATGTACATTTGTCATTTTTGTCTGATTTTCGAATATTGTTTTGCTTCAAATCGAAGTTTTTAATGTTGTGATTCACCTTAGCACTGGTTGGTTTTCTTCATGGCTTAAAACTCTTTTATGAAGGATTTTATGAAAACCCTATGGTAAAAATGAATGGAAAAAAATGTCCTGAACCAAGATGGCTGAAAAAGTGGGCGGGCACTGTGGCGCTCTCTATTATATTTGTAATACACATTTTTCTCGCTTTTTTACTGAGCCCGTTGCAGTGGGTTATTGGATTGTTTTCTCCACAAAGGCTACATACGATGCTAACTTAGCATTTGGCTAAAAGAAGATATCTTAAAAGGCAGCACAATTATACTGCTTACATTTCAGTACACCCTTCACATTGGGAGTGCACATATGATACCTTAAAAAACTGTCTATGTAGGTGTCTCAATAGATTTTGGAAAAGAGGCATTGTGATACAGAATATTCTGCTCCACAGTCTATGTTCTCTCTCTGTCTGTCTGCTTGTGGCTGGGTTTGTTTATTATGGTTCTGCTTTAATTATTTCTGACTGGATGTCTTTTATTGCCTCTGTCCCTGATGTGTGAGAGTGTGTATATAGCTGAGGGAAACACAAAAGTGTGTGTTGTGTTCAGTTTGCTCTTATGTGTCCATGGAGAGCTGGCAGTAGGATTCGTCCTTTCTGACCATGCGACACCAATTCAATCTCTCTCTCTCTTTCACTCTCTTTCAAGGATTTTCTTTACTTGTTTGTGTATGTTTGCCTTTTCACCAGCCTCCAACTTGGACCTACTTTCCTTTGGAAGTTTTTCTTTTTTTAATGATCAATGTTTTTGTTACCCTGTTGTTCATTTAAATTAACAAATACAGAGTCATGTGTATTGTTTATATAATGAGATAGCACAACAACACACTTCATGGATAACTACATCTAACAAGTTTTCTTAAACTGTATTTTAGTACATTTACTAATACTGTTTGATGCAGGTTTGTTTTTACTTGCATTATTTTATGATATTATAATGTGGAGTCACTCAAATTCCCCAATATTCCAAACACTCACACACACACACACACACACTGGCTTGCACCCTGCACACTCTCACATACTCTGAATAATGAATGAGTGTGTTTGATTAAAGCGGTCGAAGCAAATGGGTTTTCTGCTTTTCAATCATGCTGTGTCATCATGACGATGGGCCATGTGGCAGAAAGGAAGCATTAAAGTCAGTCCGATACTGCTGACGCTGGGGGTGGGAACAAACAGCTGTAACTCTGAAGAGATAACAAACAAATAAATCCTCACCTCTCCATTCAAATCTTTGAAAAATGCAACAAAGCCTCATGAATCACTGCCTATGTGAATATGACCATACGCTATTAGAAATCATATTCTTAATAAGTATCCAGTAGAATTATTTAAATAAAACAAAACAAGATTAATTTATCTGTGAAGCTACATTTCTATATGATATGAAGACTTGTCTTCATTTCAATGTGTCTTGAATTTGGCAGATTGGCAGATTTTTTTCCACATGTTTTAAGGATAAACAACACACCAAATTTAAGTTCAAAGTAGACCAAACAGAATATAATTTTTTTACTCTTATGTTTATTAGACATTTTATGACACATTTGAGTTAATTTTAATATGAACAGCAACAAAATCTGATGAAATCCTATTTTTATCCAAACCACTTATATGTCTCCTTCCTAAAGACTGGATTTGAAAAACAAATCAGCAGTGGGTGCTGTGTGAATAAAGCCTTAGACACAATCACAGCAGTATGGATACACAACTGCTTTATGTTCATCTATAGAGATCTGTGGGCTGGTGTCAGAAAACATGCACAGTTTTTTAGCTGTACAGGCATTAATTCAGTGAAGAGATGCTTGTTTTATAAAGTCTACCACCCAACCCAAACATATGCCTAACCCTAACCATTAGCGGAATAAACATTTAATGTTAGAGTTGAAAAGGCAACATCCGAATCACGCGCGTCATTGATTATGCGATCACGATTATTCCCTGCTTTCGATGCGGGATCTGAACCCTAGTCTACCCTGCTGCTGATATGACATGCTTCCGGTGCGCTTTCGTGTGCGCCACAGAGGAAAGCAATCGCACTAGGGTCCGTGAGTCAGCATAATGTCGCCAATCCTAGTGTACCGAAACTATTGGAAACAATATGCCGACATCTCGACATCTCGTGTGTCATGTTGTTTAGTCAACTAGTCTCACACAACCCTAGTTGTTAGTGACCACAGCTAACAACCTGAAATTATGTCTTAACATTTTTCAGCTTTTTGGTGATTGTTGATGTATGTCTTGATATTTTTATTTGCTCTAAAACAGTTTGACGTTAGTGCAATCTTTGATTTTTAATGGGAGTGACAACAAGGTTGTGAGGGACTTGCCACCTCTTCAATGGCACAAACGGTATAAAGGTGTATAAAGCTCCTAGATCACGTCTGATTTTCCACAACTAATGTTGTCTGGAGTTCTTTGTATACTGAGTGTTCTTGGACAGATATTTTATCAATGTTTTTTCCGTGGAATGACCCAAAACACTTTAAATTGCAGTACAGCCCATTGAAGAAACTATAAGTCTATCCCTCACAGCCTCATTGTCATTCCCATGAAAAATCAAACATGGCACTAGTGTGAATAAGGTCGATGAGTTGAGATGAATGACTTAGTTTAATAACTTCACAGTCTTAACTGAAAAATGCTGAGGACAGAAATCTTATTGTATATGTGTGACTCTTTATATTATAAAGAGTCACAGTATATTAAATGTTACTATGGATATTTACATTATAAACCTGGAACAGAAGTCATTCTAAAATCTTTAGCATTCACTGGCCAAAATTAGCTCTGTTCATGCAATTTCTCAGTGTGAGAGACACCTACAGACTCCTCGCAGAGCCTGAGCTCAGCAAAATGCTGTGCATAAGAATCCCAGTGTCATCTGCCATCTGTTACTGTGAGCTTCTGTATGACTCTGTCTACACACATGTAGCATCTTATCAGATCAAACCTGTGACAGGACATGTCTGCTGAGACAGTGGTGTATGTCATACACGTCCTGTATCAGCTTTCACTTTTCTGTTGAGTGATCTGTAAGTTTTTGTTAGTGATTCATCCATTCTTACAAACTTCACTGTTGTTTTGTGTGAATATGTTTCTTTTGCAATTGGCTAGTTGCATAAGACACCATGATTTCTGGTTTAGAGTGTGTGTGCATATCCACTTCCGGTTTCGCTGGACGCCTGTCCAGAGACAGCTGAAAATTGCATTTTATGAGATGTTTACAGAAAAGATATTTAAAAGGTATTGTAGCTTCGCAATGAAGACAAATGAGGCCGATCTCATAAACAGTGTGTTTATTTAAAGCTGTTGTTGGCCACAGCCATGCCCCATCTTGTGCCCCTAGCCAATTATAAATCAAGTTCAGATGACAGTTTGCTTTTAGGCCACTTACACACGTAATCTTATTCTGTACACACAGACTTCAGGTATTTATGGGAGTGACAAGAGCATTCTACAGCCACATTAACTCCTGAAAAATTCAAGTAGTGTCAGACAAATTTTGGGAGTGACTCCCCTGTACACACAAAGAACAATGATTGCATTTAAATGTGGTTGTCACTACCAAAACATTGCAGTGTGGCCTCAGAGTGGTGAGTAAGAAGGTCATGTGATGATTTCTCTGCTCACACAAACCTCTGATGGTTTTAGTTCATGCAGTGTCATTTACATCATTTACATCATTATCATCATGTTATCTGTGTCCAACATGCATGAAAGAGGCTAAACGCATACCTCCAGACACATACACTGGTTTAATTTCAGTTGTCATTTACACCTGAGGGTAGCTGATGTGGTTTCTGTTTATTGTCCTTGTTATTTTGTGGTGAGAAAGAGAGAGAGTGTAAGTTGTTGAATAGCAGGAGAGTGAAAGTCTGACCAACAAACACCTTCATGCACCCTTGAGTCTGTGTGGGTGTGTGACGGAGAGGGGAGATCAGGCAGAGAGATGGAATCAAGGAAAACAGCTAGAGTCTGTGGGTCTGTTCCAAAATCTTGTGATCATCCTCCGGAGGCAGCATTTTTAAGGCATCATAGGCATGCTCCTGACGCAAAGTCTGTTCCATAAGTAGGTACCTTAATTATGCTGCCTTCTAAGATATCTCGTTTTGGCCAAATTCTAAGGTAGCATCATATGTATTGTATCCTTCCAAGGGTAGGCGATCCCAGAATGCACCGTGATGAGCTCAGCGGGAAAAATAAATCCAAGATGGCGGACGAAGCAAGAGAATTTTAAATTATAAATGTACTTATAATCCATTCAATACTGAAATGTATCTTTAAATAACAGTTTAATATGACACAAAAATACTTTTTTACCAAAAATGTGTGTGTGCCGTGCATATTTAGGCTGAGACTTTAGACTTTTTTATCACATATTTTCTCTTGCGTCACCTGTATTGAAATCGGTTGCGAGTTGAGTGTCCTGTGTGCTGCGCGTGAGGAGCTCTATTTGAATGATGCACATAGTTGCTGCCTATGTAGAGCATTCTAAATTGGTCTCTTATGAGGCATTATTTCAGTAAGGATACTGCCATAGCAGACAGCTGCCTATGTAGGCAGGAGACAGCGAGGCAGCTCTCTAAGTTTTGGAACAGACCCAATGTCTCAGAAGGATTCTTGCTCATCATGTTATAGTTATATACAGATACTGTGATCTGCTTGATCCCCCTTTCAACTTAAGACAGTAGACTCTTCCAACTCACAAATTCACTCAGTGCACCACACTGCCTATTTCCCACCTTATCAACAGGATATTTAGTACTGGCTTTGTCCCTCCAGAACTGAAAACTGCAGCTGTCACTCACTTAGACCCCACTGATCTTAAAAATGACCGCCCTATTTCGGATCTTCCTTTTTTATCTAAAGTTATGGAGAAAGTGGTTGCATCTCAGCTTCTGTCCTGTTTGGGCACACACAGTCTCTTTGAGTGTTTTCAGTCTGGTTTTCATCCTCTACACAGCACTGAGACTGCACTCATCAAAGTTGTTAACGATCTACTGATGGCTGCAGACTCTGGAGCCATCACTTTCCTGGTCCTTTTAGACATCAGTTCTGCTTTTGACACTATCTCTCATAGCATACTCATCGCTAGGCTCTCTGCAGTTGGCATCTCAGGCACTGCTCTGTCCTGGTTCATCTTTTACCTCTCTAGCCACCAACACTACATTTCTATTCGTCAGTTTATATCAAATTCCATTCCTGTTTCTCAAGGCATCCCCCAGGGTTCTGTACTTGGTAATAGTGATCTTT
This sequence comes from Myxocyprinus asiaticus, assembly GCF_019703515.2. Classification (NCBI taxonomy): domain Eukaryota; kingdom Metazoa; phylum Chordata; class Actinopteri; order Cypriniformes; family Catostomidae; genus Myxocyprinus; species Myxocyprinus asiaticus. The sequence continues at coordinate 8,651,480 of NC_059358.1, read as the reverse complement.
ATGCATTCATGGTGCTTCTCACAGTAATTATGCTTATAATGAAGGTGTGGGAATAAAACCTGTGTTGACAAGTACTTTTCATTAAAGTCTGTCAATATGCGTTTACTTCAAGGCATCTCTGAATCTCTGAACTGATATTAACTGTTTAAAACACAAATTTCATTCTGCTAAACAAAATTGTGCACTGTTTTTGACTTGATTATATAATTTGTTTTACAAATAAAATTTTCTGCATAGGTCTGTTCCAAAACCTTTTGAGCTACCTCACTATCTCCTGTCTACATGGCCAGTTGCCTTCTATGGTAGCATCCTAACTGAAATGGACCCTCATAAGAGACCGATTTGGAACGCTTTACATTGGTGGCTACTCCATGCAGCATTCAAATAGCGCTCCTCACACACAGTGCACGGGAGACTTGACTCACAACTGATTTCAATACAGGTTACGCGAGAGGAACAACGCGCATGATTATACATAGTACACACATTTTGGGTAAAATAGTCTGTTTTCTATTATTTTAAAAAAATGTTATCAATACTTCTGAATGGATTATAATTACATTTATAATAAAAATGTATCTCGCTTTGTCCGCCATCTTGAATTTATTCCATCATGCTCATCACGGTGCATTCTGGGATTGCCTAACCGGGTAAGGATACTTACGATGCTACCTTTCTGGCCAAAAAGAGATATTTTAGCAGGCAGCATAATTAAGGAACCTACTTTTGCAACAGCCTTTGTGTCGTGAGTGCGCCTATAGCCCTATTCGGGCAGGACTAGTTTTCTAAACAACATTTGAGTTACAATTATCAAACGACATCTGTGATTTCATGTACTGATTTTGATGGGACTAAGATCTCCGTGTTTGTTATGTGGGAGTGACCGTTTTCTAGATATGGGGATTACAGAAGGTTGAACACATCAATTTAGGTGTTAAAACTAACATATCTTTTAAATATTATTTGTTTAAATGTAAAATTACTTTTCATTTTAAAATACATTTCAAATAACTGATTATTTAATTTATTGATTAATTATGCATTATAAATTACTTATTTTAAAAAGCCTATTAAAATAAACTTGACATGAGTTTATAGAAGTGGCTGCTTATAATAAGCCCACTGAAATAATCAAAGACTTATAATTATATAATTCACTGATAATATTACGTAATTGATCGCAGAAATTAAGATTAGTATTTTGCCTGATGCCTCTTTTCCAGTGGCCAGTCTGAGCATTTTTCGTGATTTGGCTCTCCTTGTTGATTTAATTTTCTTATTTTTTCATCGGATGGCAAAAAATCAACATCCATATTGAAAGGCGCACTGCAGGCAGAAGATTGGTGTGCATAAGTACGGTCTTAACGGTAGTTCATGCAGGTCAAAATACACAAGGAGATGTGTTGTGAAAATTCAATATCAGCAATCACAGACATTTGCATTCGGACAGGATTAGATTTCTCAGAGGACGCTTGAGTTAGCCGAAAAACAGTAGGTAATTTGCTCTGTAATTTTTACAGAGGTTGTGAGAGAAAAACACAGACGTGTCAGATTCGGACAGAATTAAAATCACAAAGTACATCTGTGAAACACAAATTTCCCTGACCTCCTCAGGGAAAACTAATCCGAATAGGGCTTATAGTGCCTTAAATGCTCCCTTCGGAGGAAGCTCACTAGGTTTTGGAACAGACATAGTCTCTTGACACTCATAATAATTCATACAAGATGGCAAAATCGTAAGATATTGTTCAGCTTGGTGCGTACAAAAAGGTAAAAAAAAAAAATTTACCATAGAGATCAACCAATTAAAAAACAGAATTTCAATTCAATGCAATACAGGCATTTTAGCTAGCCTCCTATCCAACACTTTATTTTAAGCACAGAAACATCTGTGAACAAATTTGGTTACTCATTTTTTATTTATTTATGCATTACAAATGACCGATGTATGTCAATAACTTGTAATATGCTTCCCTCATCTCTTACCAAACCCTGATGTTTTCATTCTTCTACCATAGGTAGGTTTAAGGTTAGTGTAAGGGGTTAGACTCTATGGTTGGGTTTAGGTTTGGGGTTTTGGTAAGGGGTTATACTTAGGAAAACAATTGTGATTTTTCTATTAAAAACATGTTTGGGTTTAGATTTGGGTTAAACTCAGAAAGAATCTTAACATTGTTTGTTGGTTAGTTTATTGTTCTGTATTGGAGTAAAAGTCATACACCTTTGTATCAACCAACTCGTATGATTTCGCCATCTCATACTATTATTACGAATTATCATGAGACCAGGTGGTAAATGTTTATAGGGCTAGTATACAGTAATTAACCCAACTTGAGGTGTTTTGAAAACAAACTTGGCTAATCACAGATGTGTGTGTGTTAGTATTTCCACAGTGATGGAAAACCTGGAAATATCATGTTTGGGTTTAAGTCACAGAAAGATCATGGACATTTCTCTAGTGGGTTTTAATTGTTGAATCGGTTTGAAATTGCCCTAGTTGTAAGTGCAATCTTTATAAAAAAAAAATCACAAGTAATCACAAATGACTAGAAAAGTCATGGAAAGTTAAGGGATTTTGTTGCGTGTGTGTATGTTTGTGTGTGTGTGTGGGTGTGACCTTTTGGGCAGATTTCATTGTGAAGGCAGGTTTTTGTAAATAATGAGTATATTTGATATTAACAAGCACTCAGTGGGAGGGGCTGGTGAAATTCACACACTGACAATGAGAATGGTTGCACCTGCTCCCCACAGAATAAGTGTTACTAGGGGAGGGGTCTCTCTTTGAAATATACAATTGCAAAGCTCTTGTCTCGTTTGTGTGTGCTCACCTGTACATGTGTGCACATGTTTTAATGGTTAAATCTTGCTGAATCTTCTGGCCTTTTTTGTGAGCACATTTAATTTTAGTGATTATTTGTAAGTACTGTGTGTGTGTGGTTAAGATTCTAATGCTTTCTGGTCTTTTGTTTGCTGAGGCTGCAGTTTTGTTTCTTTGGAAACACAAGCACATCTGCAGGTTTAAAATTTCCTGGACTGCAAAAGCACAAACTATCTGAAGCAATCAGCACAAACTTCACAATACTGACTTTAGCTTTTCCAAAAACACACACATATTCACAAAAGCACTCACACACAGTATTTTTAACAGTGTTGATGTCTTAATGTCTCATTAAAACTCACTGAATGCTTTCTGCTTATCATTGTATGTGTCTGATGAAGTTGTTTTTAGCTGTGAACTAGGGTGACCAGATGTCCCTGTTTTCCAGACACAGTCACATTTTTTAACAGTCTGTCCCTGACTGGAGCAGTCCCCGGAAATGTCCCCGTTTTTACTGCGTGTTCAAAACAGCCCACAAAGTGAAAATACATGGCAAGAAAGCCCCTATTGAAGCCTACTGGCAACAACGTGTGCTGTTTATTTTGACCAACAGAGAGGGCTGCTCGCTATAGCAGCTTTAAGTCAGTTGTCCTTCTTTACTGATTACTTGTTCGTGCAGTTTTGCAATTAAGAACTGGACCAGGGAGCAAGCGCAATTGAAAAGAATCATCATTGTTATCAGCTTTGAGGTGAGGCACATACTAGCTATGTTTTGAAGAAGTTATATTGTTATGTATTATATAAAATTAATGCATTTAAAATAAGAATACAAAATTAATAACATGGAAAAATAAATGAAATGTACAATAAAGTATCTGCAAAGAGCAACAATAAATGTAAGCCAGCACATTACAGCATAGATTACAATGTGTCTTGCTGGGAAACAAGTGACTGAATATAAGCATCATAATGCATGTAACAGTTAAAGGACAGGCAAAGAGGAGTCGGGAACCGGCTGAACAGTAAACGTAAGGTTTAATGTAAAACTCAACTTAAAACTACATAAAACATAAGACAAACAGATGCATATGCAATGTGACCATGTGCGTCTCTCTCTCTCTCTTGAACCGGCGTCTCTGGCTGCCCCTTATCTCACTCTCCCGCTGATAAGCTGATTCAGCACCGGCCGTGCTCCATCACGGCCCGGCCACGCCCTCCTCCTCATCTCACTCCTTCCCCGCCCGATTCAGGCTGGGGCACCACCGGTCTGACTAACTCCCCCCCCCCCATCTCTGGGGGGAGATGCTGCCGCCCTTCCGGCCATTCTGTCAGCCGGTGGTCCACCCCGCCTCCTATGAACCTGGAGGGAGAGATGAGGGGATGCATGGGGAGAGGGAAGGGGTGAGCGGAGACACAGAGAGAGAGAGAGAGAGAGAGCGGAGAGAGAGAAGAACTTGCTCGCCATCTCCCGGACGCACTGTTGTCTGATCCTCAACCGCTCCTCCGCCCTCTGGCAGACGCCAGCTCGCACTTTCCCTGGCAGAAGGCAGCAAGTCCTCCGGCCCCTGGCGGATGGAACTGCTCCTCCCTTTCTCAGCAGACGGCCGCGGTTCCTCCGGCTCTCGGCAGCCGGCAGTGACCCCTCTGTCCCCAGGCAGACGGCCATGGCTGCTCCCCTGGCGGATGGCTGCGGCAAGGATTCCGCGACAGTGCATCCCTCCTCCTCCCGGGTTTCGGCACCACTGTAACAGTTAAAAGACGGGCAAAGAGGAGGTGGGAACTGGCTGAACAGTAAACGTAAGGTTTGATGTAAAACTCAACTTAAAACAACATAAGACAAACAGACACATATATGCCACAATGTCATCTACTGTATACAGTGTAGAAAATAATTAACTCATATGTAACAGAAAACAATTAAAAACGATCAACTTTACCTCCATATTGGAATTTCATTGAGACATATTCAACAGAGTATGATACACTATAGTTCATCACATTACTACATTCACCATGGTCAAAATACATAACATCCAGATTGTCCCCCTTTTTTAATTCATATATAAGTAACGTGTGGAATTGGAAAACAAGACACTTTATCTACTAGAAAGACACTTGTTTTCTCTGTGCCATGTCAAAAGTTTATGTTTACATGACAAAAGTTATTTTGTGTGTGTGTGTGTGTGTGTGTGTGTGTTGGAGTGCTAATAAGATCAGAGATTGGGGTCTGCTTTGCTGGATGATGTCGTATCCTCAGGGGTGATGTTCTTCTGCTGGTCTCCAGAGTCTAGAACCAGACTAACACAGTTCATAATCTTTAAAGATGCTGCAGATGTCTGTCTGTCTGTCTTTATGTCTGTATGTGAAGCAGAAGAGGGGATAGTGAAAACAAACATTACTTTCCTTTATAATTTGCATATACCACTTTTTGAATACTACACTTTAATAAGCATAGAAATACACAGCACATCAAAATATTGGGTAAAACAGTCCATTTCTAAGTACCGTATTTTCATGAATATAAGTCTTTTTTTTAAAAGTCCAAAGTGACTTTATTTTATTTTTAAATAAATGTATATAATTTATACGATGTCTGCCAGTCAAACACACTGCGAAACCAAAACACATATGGGTACTTACAACCAGATGAAAACATCAGTCATAGAGAGGGTAGTACATTGACATTAACTTAAATGCATTTGGCAGACACTTTTATCCAAAGCGACTAACAGTGCATTCAGGGTATACATTGTATCAGTTTGTGTGTTCCCTGGGAATCGAACCCATGATATTGGCATTGTTAGCTCCGTGCTCTACCAGTTGAGCTAAAGGAAATCTCCTCAGTTTAAATATTCTGTCCAATAACATTATTGTGCTAACAAACAGGATTACTGGTACTCTTAGACTGCTGTCGAGCACAACCCCTCACTTCCCTACAAACAGAGGCACAGCCACCAATTTTCGAGGATGTATGTGATACCTACATTGGTGCCCCTTTAACGTTTTCGTCTTCTGGTATTTGGTAACATAATGTATAAAATATAAGTGTAAGTATATTACAATTGATGCTGACCTTACCAAAGAGTTTATTTATGTCGAACTGTCCCAACTCTAACCGAACGCATAAATAACAGCGGTCCTTGAATTTCGCAGCCGATTGTGTGATTTATTACAGCAGCGGCCAATCGCATGTTTGACTACTGCAGTGTGCACAGCAATTCTGCATTTGGCATAGTTGCCAAGTCCACTTATTATTAGAGACTTTGGGCTTGTTTTTGTCATAAAGTTGCTTATAAATATGGCAATTGGTGGGTTGCTGTGTTTTTGGCTTATTTTCACAATAAAATAAAACTTTCAGTACTCGTGCTCGTGCATATACCCATGTTTTTCCATCGGAAACTGAATGTGAGTGACACAAGGGAACCCAGTTCATTTGTTTTCTTCCTTATATTAATAGAAGGATTGTTCTATATTGAAGAATATCCTTGCTTGTAATGAAATATCTTATGTGAGTGTTCAAGTATGGGGTTAACATCCCCATCTACATGTGAGCTGCACCCCCTCCTGACCAGTGCTTACATATTTTATTCATTTCAAAGGCTGTATTATAAAGCTCTATATCCAGTAGTGCTAATCCCCCCTTAGTTCTAGTGGCATACAATTTTTTCATACTTATTCTTGGTTTCTTTCCATCCCATTGATAATCCTTAACTAACTGATCATATTGTTTAAATATAGATGATGGAAAATGTAAAAAATGTATTAATCATCATAGAAATATAATTGATCTTTGATGTTACCATCATTTTAATTGTATTAACCTTGCCCCATAGAGACAAATGTATCATTTTCCATTTGTCAAAATTTGTCCTAATACTTTGAAGCACAGGGGCCATATTTATCTGCACAACATCATGTAAGTCTTTTGAAAGCCTAATACCCAAATAGTTAATCCCTGTTGGTATCCATTTAAAGGGAAAAGCACCAACATCAACAGGCGAACAGTCAGTAGAGACCGGCATCACCTCAGACTTTTGACAATTAACTTTATACCCTGAGATCTGAGAAAAGTTTTCAATAATGTCCATCATACCAGGTATAGAGGTATCTGGGTTTGACAATAACAGAAGAATATAATTTGCATATAAAAAAAGCTACTGCCCTTATCTCCCATCTGGACGCCTTTCATTCCCAGATCATTCCTAATCGCAGTTGCTGAAGGTTCCACAAACAAAGTAAAAAGCAATGGAGACAGGGGGTCACCTTATCTAGTGCCTTGCCCTAACTTAAAGAAGGGTGATATAATGCCTTTTGTAAGGACAGCTGCATGTGGAGCTGAGTATAGAACCTTCACCCACTTAATGAAACTTGGTCCAAAGCCAAAAGCCTGCAGAGTATATATTAAATAGCCCCACTCTGTCAAATGCCTTCATCGCATCAAGCGAAAAGGCAGCAACTGGCAAATTCTCCTTACGGTTTTGCCAGATAAGATGGAGTAGACATCGAAGATTGTCAGAAGACGATCTCACTTTAATTAAGTCAATCTGAACATTATGAACAAGACGGGATAAGACACCCTCCAATCTCAAAGCCAGCACTTTAGACAAAATTTTACAGTCAACATTTTCCAAACTAATTGGCCGAAAACTGCCAGGATCATAGGGATCCTTGTCCTTTTTAAGAATTAGAGTAATTAGTGCATCATTAAATGTTGGAGGTAACAGCTCCAGTGTCATTGTTTCTCTATACACTTCAGTTAATACTGGTGCTATAATGTCAGTGTACTTCCTATAGTGTTCAGTAGGAAAGCCATCTAGCCCTGGTAATTTAGCAGGCTTCTTTGACAATATTGATGACCTTACTTCAGATTCTTAAGTTGGTGCATCTAACATCTCAAGCTGGTCTGGGGACAACATAGGGAGCATGATTTTGAAAAAAAAACCAAAATCACTATAACTAGCACTATCTGAAGCTGACTCTGCTTGATATAAATCTTTATAAAAAGCTCTCAAAATCCTTGTTAATATCCAGATTGTCAATCACTTCACCGTTCTCATTTTTAATTGCTGGAATTAAGAAGCTAGGATCCTTTTGTTTCAGCTGTCTTGCCAACAATTTACCAGATTTCTCTCCACTTTCGTAGAAGGCTGTACGCAGCCTAAAAATGGCATATTCTGCCTTCCTATTATAAATATAATTAAGCTGATATTTCAACTCACATATTTGCTTTAATAATCCATCTGAGTAATTTAGTGACATCTCCCTGTCTAGACTTTTAATTTTGGATTCAGTTGCTTTAATTTTTTCCTTATGCAGCCTCTTTAAGGAGCTAGTGTGTTGTAATATCTTCCCACTAATAAATGCTTTTGAGGCTTCTCACACTGTCCCCAGCCTTTCAGTAGTGCCAATATTAAATTCAAAAAATTCTTTCAAGTCAGTTTCAAGTGTTGTACTAAAACCCGGGTCCTGAAACAAAGATGTTAGAATCAAAATCAGAATGAGCTTTATTGCCGAGTATGCTTACACACACAAGGAATGTGTCATGGTGACAGAAGCTTCCAGTGCAAAGAGTATGCAACCATATATACATACAAACATATACATTTAAACATATATACATATAGTGACATAAATATAAGATATAACAGATAAAAAAAGAGAAATATACAATAGAGCAGTAATGTTGTTCGAATATTTTATAAACAGATATACAGTTATGTGCAGGTGATGTATTGTATTGAAGAAGAGGTATGATATGTTAAAGAATATAAATGAAATATGGATATAAGTAGGAATGGATGTGTTACACCTCCATCTATTTTGTCCAGATGCCTTAGATTTAATCCCTAGTTTCAACCACTGGAGCATGATCAGACAGAGCAATCACCCCTGTTATACAGTCAGCTACTGACTCGACCAGATCTGCAGAAAAAAGAAAATAGTGTATTCTTGAGTATAATTTATGATTATGCGAAAAGAAGGTATACTCTCTCTCTCTGGGATTGACAAGCCTCCATATATCAACCAATCCTAAATCTTCCATCATGAGCTGTATAGCCAATCTATCCTTGGGTATAGCTTTATGGTAGTTGGTTCTATCCAGAAAGGCATCTTGTATCTGATTAAAATCCCCTGCGATGACTAAGTGACCTTCTACATTTCCTCCAATCATCTTGTTGACCATATGAAAAAAGTTACTATCTTCCTTGTTTGGAGCATAAATATTGCAAATATAAATTTTTAGCCCATCAATGATGGCTTCCAACCAGATCAACCTGCCCTCCTCGTCCTTCTTTTGCTTAAACATGGTGAAATTCACCCTCGTATGTATCAATATTGCCACTCCATTTTTCTTACTACTAAATTAATTATGAAATACCTGTCCCACCCAACCATGCTTAAGTATTTCAGCTTCTTTACCCACCATGTGAGTTTCCTGAATGAAAACAATATCTACATCATTAGATTTTTGGTAACTCAACCATTTCTTTCTTTTAATTGGGTTATGAGAATCATTTATATTCCATAATACTATTTTCAGATATTTCACCATTCGGTAAAAGCTTTTATACTGTACAGTGTGTCTGCAGAAAAAACATGCATATTGAACTCTATGAACATAAACATTCAGAAACCCCATATTCCCGAACCTTCCCACAACATATCCTATCACGAAGAAATACTTCCAGAACCCACCCCCGAAACACTCAATATGACGGATATTTGTAAACACCCCATTAAACATGCCACAGAGCACTTTGATCAACCCAAGAGATATTGAACCCAGAACAAAGATGGCATGTCCGCTTATAGCCAACAAAACTAAGTAACATATTTTCTGTAAAAAAAGAAAACATTAAATCCTAGATATTGCAAGGCAGGATTATCAAGCATTGCATGGCATTGCTTAGAATCCAAGTTGTGAATGACCAAGTCCAAAAAACAGAAACACGAAGTGAATAGTCCAAAAAATCAAGGAATATGGACCTGACCAATTTTGAACGCTCACTTATCCCTTGTTCGTAGAGAAGACAGATGCCCCTCAGGTTCTGACTCTGCAGCACATAAATGAACTTGTACAACACACTAACCCTGGTACCTCAGTCCTTTTCAGATAGTAGTTCCAAAGCCTTGCGATGATCATCAAAGCTCACCCATTTTCCCTTCCATGTGAAGCGCATCACTGTGGGGTGTGCCAGTGTTAAACGAATGTCCAGCTTGTGCAGCCGTTTTCTGACAGCCGTAAACCGCCATCTCTTTTCCAGAAAACGATGAAATTGCATGATAATCGGATGAGGAGGATCGTTTTCATCCGGCATTGGAGCCAAAGATTGGTGCACATGCTGCAATTCAGTCTCGGATATATCCACCCCCAAGGCTTTGTAAAAAATCAGCTTCACACATTCTCGGATCTTGCCATTTTCAGAATTCTCTTTGAGACCAATCAGCCGCAGGTTAAGGCACCTCTCTCTGTTTGCCATGTCAGAAATGAATTCTCGCAAATCCGCACACTCTTTAGCACTTTTTCCGCCATTTGTTTCAGGTGCTCATTCTCATCCTCAAGCACACCTATTTGGGTCTCAGCCTCATCAAGCCTATGTGCAATGGCAGCAGAATCATCTGAACTGCGTAGTCTTGACGCTAGTCAAATCGGTCTGCAAAGTTGGCAGATTTGCACTAAATCGAGCCATTTCCTCCATTGCCTTTTGTAAAGCAGCCTGTAACTCTGGTGGTGTGGTTGTGGGTACAGTTTGAGGCTCCTTTTCATTTAGCTTGGATGATCCGCCGCTCACCATTACAGCATAACTGACGCCTTGCTTAGCAGCCTGTGGCTTCGACGTACCCAGGGATGTCATAACCAAGCAGATGCAGATTAATATGAGATCATCTACATCCAAATCACACTAATCTAAGGTACCATTGTTGCTATAGGGGCAGTGGTGGCTCAGCAGTTAAGGCTCTGGGTTACTAATCAGAAGGTTGGGGGTTCAAGCCCCAGCACTGCCAAGATGCCACTGTTGGGCCCTTGAGCAAGGCCCTTGACCCTATCTGCTCCAGGGGCACTGTATCATGGCTGACCCTGCACTCTGACCCCAGCTTAGCTGGGATATGTGAAAAAAAGAATTTCACTGTATATGTGCAAATGTATAATGTGTGATGAATAAAATGAATTATAAATTATTTAAATTAAAATTAATTAATTATTAGAGTGTTAACCAACTATAACATTAATAAATTGCCAAGGTTTTGCAGGAGCAAAGTTCTTAGACCTCCATCTTGTTCAGCAGTCCAACGTGACTCCAAGCAATATTATTTTGATATAGGGAGACCGGGGCTAAATGTCACAAGGGCTATACATTATTTAAGTAATTATAAGGTTTTGAGTTAAAAGTCTAATAACACAAATGTGTGTTTTCTCTTGGTATTGTATGCTGGTTTCAAACACCTAGTTCAAAACCCTCTTAAATTACAATATTGATTTGTAAATTCTATCAGGGATGATCACATGAATGTTCACATGAAACATATGCCACTGGTTTAATGGCAGGTTCCATTGTGACAACTAGCCCCTTGTGGACACAAGGTCAACAAGTGTTCAGTGAACTCTTCAGTGAAATGTTTTTTTTTTTTTCCTGGGCAATAACAGTGAAAATGATAAATTACTTATTTTTGTAACCAAGATTTCATTGTATGTGGCTGTACAGATAGGGTAGGGCAGGGTAGGGTCGTGTGTGCTTGTAGGGGGCAACTGTATTATATTTTAAATGTCCCCTGTACACATATAAAACATCATTTTCTGTTTTAATATTTGTGGACATGCAATTTTTTTTTTAAAGACAACCAAAGATTCACCAAATTTGAGTAAAACCATTTTTAAATATATAAACAAACAGGCTCATGACAAATGTTTCAATTAGTCAATACACCCTAACAGTCTGCTTTTACCCACAAGCTTTAAGCCATGTTGCCATGCTGTTCTTTAGAATGACAAATGCAGTAAAATTATTGGGTTAAATGAATGATCAAGATTTTAGGCTATAATTTAATTAGTAGGCTATAATAAGCATGTACAGGTCTTGTAAATGGTCACCATTTCCTTTAAGATTCTTTTAAGAATTTTTAAGCGCATTTTTAAATTCACTAGTTCTGTTTAAATGTTCCAGAGTAACAAGTGAATTTTTAAATGCATGTATCTATTTCAATTACTATGAGTTTAAAAAAGTTGCATGCATTGTAATTATAAGGGACCAATAAGATGGCTTTAATGTGTTTGTTTTTTATTATTATTATGTCTGTCAGTGTCTATGCGCATTTCTTATTGAGAATGCGGTTGCTGATATTAAGCTAAATTCTCTGTTATTGAGCACATGTGTGCCTTTCCCTTGTGATTTGTGTGCCGTGTGTTAAGTATTTGATTGATAAATGGTGTTCATAAAGAGGACGTTGTGTTTGTTATCTTCCCTGTAAACTATTTAGTGCAGGATCAACTCTGCAGCTTTGTTCACTCTTCTGGTTAGTTGTGCATTTGCCTTTTATTCTTGCGCCTGTACCCAACTGTACCAATATTAATCAGTATGTATTATTAGGTTGAAGTGCATTGATGTGGTGACTTGTGAGCTTAGTATATAAGATCCTTTCTCACTGAAGGTAAGGCATTTATTTGGGCTTTAGTGGGGTGGTTTATAAGGGTTCCAATTTTATGTTTTTAAGTGTATTTATTCGTAATAAATTTGCCATTGCAGGTGCGGTGTGTCCCTTTATAATGCTAGCTGCTGTTTCTTCATACCTGTTTCTGCACATCTGTTCCTACGTGCTGTTTCATCAGAGTCGCTTCATTGTTTGTTTTGCCAAACTTGTTGCACTACATTTGTCTTGTTTTTGCATTGTACAGTGCAAAACATTGAATCAAAAACAGTGGAAAAAAATACCTCATTATAAATAACATAAGTGTGTACTGTATGTTGTTCCAGAAATGAAAACCCAACAGATACACATACAAAAAATATTTTATAATGAATGCTTGCCAAATAAGATCGATCTCTAACGAGTTGGGCTCAGGTGCATTCAATAAGGCAGAAAATCAGATACAGATCAGGTTTCGTGATCATAACATGGAAAATGGCACTATAAAAATAACTGAAACTGGAGCTGGCAGGTACAAAGATGCAAAACTAATGCTGAACTTCTACCTTATCGCCAGAAGTTTTTGACTTGTTATTCGTTTGACATTCGGTTTCTCCTACCCGCGCTCTCTGGAGCTGAAAATTGTACAATGATATCATTAGCACAATTAGGTTAAAGAATATATGACTATATCATACAGGCATAAAACATTGAACTCAAATGGTCAACGCTTGTTGTAGCTGGAGAATTATGCCTAAAAATGCTCCGATGGGCCTTCAACTATTGCTTGTAAGGGACTGTCTGAAAATTCCGCCCACAGCACTAAAATGTCAGAGGTGTCCAAGTATTAATTCATTAATTAATTCAATTAAAGTGTAAGTTATGCATACAATTTACAATCTTTAGAATGTGTAATTTCTTTTAAATAAGTGTTTAAGACAGAACATTCATTGAAAACTTGGACACCAGTGACGTTTTAGCACAGTGTGTGGAATTTCCAGACGATCTCTTATGAACCATAATGATAGTGATTATTTAATATTGAACTTAAATTAAACTTTACCCTGCTAAATATTATTATACAGTCATAATGCATTGATGTTTTGTTTAAATATAATTTGTTTGGTTCTTTTTATTATGATTTGGGGTCACTGAACTCTCAGTGGGATGTAAAATGAGAATACCACTCTTACCATTCTACCACTCCAATTTAGGGGGGCTACTGGGGGGGCCAGGCCTATTGACAGGAGGGCACATCTATTACGCCCTGTGTAGAGGGTAAGGGCACAATAATAAATTCAGGTGGAGAGATATAAACATTGAATTATGTTATTTATTTGCATTAAAAGAAAAATAATGACTTTAGGTTGCCCAGAGGCCATATTAACAAACAAGACTGCCTAAAAAACATGCCTGTTTATAACTTCAACCTGTATATAATTCATGTTTGTATTTAACTCATATCTAACACCTACCTGTATGTAATTCAGGCTTGTGTACTACTCAGACCTGAATATTACAATTGGCTTCGGAGTATCTAAAGACCAAATAACAAACAAATGGCAACAAGACGGTGTATACAAGAAAACAGAATTTAATTGGGGAAAAACACTTATAGGAGGAAGCAATTTTCAAGTATCATCTTCCGCATTACTGACACAAATGACATAAAAGGTCAAAGTGAAATTAGTAACTTGTTTTTATGCACTAAAGTGTTAATGTGTGAACTCTGATGTCATTGTGCGATTGTGTCAGTGAGAGCTGTTTCAGAACCACAGACAGCACATATTCCTCTTCTCTCCTCTCTTCTCCTGTGTGTGTATGTGCGTGCATGAGCTCTCTCAGTGAAATCGCTTGCCCCAGTTTGCGTAAACTCCTTGAACATGGCTTTGCTGATAGTGCAGCACACACACTGAAGTGTCCATTAAGACAACTTTGTGTGAATTCTGATGTATGACATCAACTGTGGATCTCTCAGCAGGTTAAAGTGACTCTGAGAGGGAGACCTGCATTGGAACATACCGCCCTCATACAGTACATTAACATTTTATTTTATCCTTCCTCTGAAAGATATGCGGCAGAACAGAGACATGAGGTAATTCAGCTCGAAACACTCCAATCAAACTTTGTTTTGTAGTGATTTGTGTTTTTGTCTCTTTAACCTATTTTTGCTTTTTCAAACTTGAAAAAAAAAAAAGTGAGGATTCAAGTTTAAGTTGCCCTTTTAATTACATTGATAGAATTGTCATCAATCAAAATCTGACCCATTCAAAATCTAACCGAAAATTATGATATCAGAATTTGCATGATTTCTTTGCATGATTGGCTTTTTGCCTTTATTTTAGAGGGAAGTGGATAGAGGTCTGCAACATGACCCAGGCCCTATTGTACCTGAGAAACCATCGGGTTTCGAGTCAGTTTTTTTAAGTATGACTTTGGGTTCGGGTCGGGTTTGTAATTAATGAAAAAATAAACAGGCCTACCTAACTAGTTTTGTGATTTCACAGACACGCGCGAACGCATGAGTAAGGGGCCGTTCGCACCAAACGGTTTTTTTTTTGTGTGCATCTGCTCTTTTTTTCCACTGTTTTCCTATGTAAGCACATGCTGGACGGACATCTTTGAGTGTTGAACGCATGTCAAGACACCTGTTTCATTCATTTGCACTGCGCCTAGCTTGTTTTTAGTGCAGGTGTCACAAAGATTCAACGATCTGAACAAGTTCAGGCTGCACGGAGGACATTAAGTAACTGTTACATTGTTTCAAATTATTCCAAAATGTTCTGCCAATGTTTTTTTTTCCCCTTCTGCTCTGGTGTGCTGAGGGGCCGCTGTGACTTGTATGTTTACTGTTACAATACTGTTCTCTGTGTTGCCTACGATGCTTACATAAAATACTGGCTATTGCAACAGTACTGGCTAGGAGAAGAAATTATAAAGAAAGTGAACGATTTTGGGTTCGGGTCAGGGTTGGGCTTAAAATCTGATGGTACCATTCAGGTCGGGTAGGGACGGGCCACACGGTCTTGTGTACGGGTTTCATTTTATGGCCTGTGCAGACCTCTAGAAGTGGAGAGTAGACAGGAACAAATAGGCAAGAGCAGGCGAGTGGGATTGAACCTGAATCGATGTGAGTCCACAGCTCTGACCTTTTATCTATTTGCATACTGAATTGTTTGTGACTGGTCTTTCCCTTCTTGTATATATTTAGTCATATAGTCACCGTACCTCAAGGGCTGTGTTATGTTGTGAAAACAAGATGCATGCTGAGTGTCTTGACAATGGCAAAGCAGCTCTGATGCAGCATTTCTTTTTCACAGAACCAAAGCCTAAACCTAAGCTTACGTAAAGCTTAACACTATTCTTTTTTCTGCCTTGTAAGCACAGATATTGCCTTCAGGAAATGCAGTCTATTTTGTCTGTACATGTTTCTCTTTACCAACTGTGTATTTCTGTTTTTTTTCTTCTTTTTTTGCAGTGATCTTCTATCATCAAATTACATTGAGAGGCACATATCAGAGGAGGGAAAGTCAGTCATCACCAAAGTGAGTATAAACATTGGGCTGCTTTTATTTCAACATCAAAAAGGTCTCTGCTTATGGTCAAAGTTTTTTTCTACCCTTAGCTCTGATTATTCTGAATAAAACCTGGTTACTTTCTCATGGTAACCACGTGAGGTTACTAGGAAAGGCATGATGTACCAAGTCAAAATATATATATTTTTTTTTCTGAATAATTAATCTATAAAAGTGCTTTGACAAAAATACTAGCTTGACATTTCTGCTTTTAAAATCAACATGATGATTTCAAAAATGTTACTTCATTATCTGATGTGTTTTATAGTGAAAAAGGATATTTAACGAGAACAAATTTACAGTCGGACTTGATTTTATCCATCTGAATTTGATTGGATTATTAAAAGCGGGTGTTACACACCAGAAAAAGAGCCAGGTGGTTGGAGGGGAGAAGTTTAAAAAATAAGAGTGATGTATGATGTCAGCCAAAACGGAAAGTCATTTCAGAGGCGTAGCATGTTATTTCATTTTGGTAGGAGTACGAAAATATATATATATATTTTTTATTTGAAATAATGCGCACTGATAAATCAGGCACAATAAGACCAAGACTTGTATTAATAAAGTAAATAGGGTAAATTTCAGTTTCATGTTGACTGTAAACCCTCCAGTCAGCTTACCTGCTAGGCCCTCATTGTAAAAATATTACTGTGAACATGTTTCTAGTAACCACAGGAAACATAGAACTTGGATTGTATTTATCAAGTGAGTTAAATAAGTGAGTTTGTCTCTGTGACAGTGTGAAAGGAGAACAGGAGTCCTCAATAACTGTTTTACTCTAGATCAGTGAATATAGTGTGATCTGTGTCTCTGTGCCAAATTTCTCAGCTTCATTCTGTCAGAGCACAGAGAAATGTGTATGTTCAGATGGGACACATCACGCCCCAGAGCAGAAGGTGTTTGCTCGTTTTAGCCCAGTGGCAGATTGTTCCTGTCACACACACACACATACAGGGGCAGGGATACTGTGTCCTGTTTGTTTGCTGTATGTTGGACACCATCATTATCTCAGGGTGTGTTTGTGTGTGTTCTATATACATTCTATATAAGGGATATGTTCTTCTGTTTACCAGAGTTTGATTTTCACAAAGAATTTAGTGAAAGTATTCAGATCAACAGAAACCTCACACAAAACAACCTAGATGTAGAGCCAGAGGAAATATAGTGTGTGTGATTGAGTGTGTACATTTGTGTGTGTAGGGTACAAGGGCTCTTTTGAGGCTGTGTTGTTTATAAGGATGAATGAAAAATAGAGCAGAGGGTTCTGTGAAGAAGGAGGAAATGATAGGAGAGGATGCAAAGAAAGAGAGAGAGAGAGAGATAGGCACTGAAAGGATTCTAGAGCAGAAGTACAGATATATTTAGCTCCATCTCAACACAACACAACATTTTGGAAGTTTAACTACAGTTATAGAAAATACAAAGGAATTATTGGAATAATAGAAAAAATAAACAAAATTCAGGTTTCGGACACAGCCTGTGTTGCATGCTGAGTCATTGAGAGACACTGTCTCTTCAACAACTGCACTCTTCTGTAATGTGCGTGGTAGAGACTGCCCTCTGCTCTTGATTAGCTGAGGACTCTTGAGAAGGGACAGCGCTGCATCTGAGATGCTCCAAAACAACAAGCTGGAGGAAAGAGAACAGCAGAGGAATGGATAAAACTCAGCGAATGAAGCTTTTTGTCCAGTCAAGAGAAAGAGAGAGTGAGAGACAGAGACAGAGTATGAAAGGGTATGAAATGAAATTGATCTGCTGGTAAATGCTGAAGCTTTAGTCCTCTGAGAGAAAGCAGGAAGCGAAAACCTGCAGCCCAAATGGCAGCCAAGCACTTACAGTGAAAACCATTTAGTAAATAACACACACACACACACACACACACACACATACACACACTCAGGAATGCTCTTACAAGTCTTCGGATCACTTGAGTACAAGCAAGAGGCTTCAGTGGACAGTCTAAATGTTGCCCCACATACATGCAGAATTTAAACATGTTATCAGTGGGTGGTATGACCAACAGCTTAAATCTCTTTATAAGTAATTAGTAATGGTATATATCAACAATGTAGTTATTTTTGCTTGAAATTAAATTGAAAAAAATAAAAAAAATAAATGGTGTATGGATTGAATAGCCATGTGATAATGCCAGTTTTTGGATAATCCAGTGAAGAATATACTTTAAGATATAGTTCACCCAGAAATGTAAATTCTCTCATCATTTGCTCACCCTCATGTCCTTCCAAACCCATATGATGTTCTGTCTTCCATGGAACAAAAAAGGAGATGTTAGACATTTCATTGCATCTTTTTTCCATACAATGAAAGTTATTGGTGACTAAGGCTTTACATCTCCTTTGTTTTACACAGAAGAAAGAAAGAAAGAAAGTCATAGGGGCTTGGAACAACATACGGATGAGTAAATGATGACAACATTTTTATTTTTGAGTGAACTATCCCATTAACAAATTAAAAGTAATGCATTTGATTATATTATTTACTGTTTATTCCTATTTAGATGCAGTGTGGACGTAACCATTGTAATGCAAACAAATACGTACATTATCTGTATATATGCAGCTTTTGATTATTGCATGTTTCTCCCAGCAGGGTGGAGAACATTGTTATTACCATGGGAAAGTACGTGATATTCTGAAGTCATATGTGGCGCTCTCAACTTGCCATGGATTACAGTAAGTCCCTTTGTCTTATGTGCAGTATGTTAACATTAGCAGCGTTAAAGCTCCACACACACTCTGTTTTTCTAACAAACACTCATAGATAAACACGTTAGCATGCCACAGTGTCAGGCCCAAGCAGCGATTATCCCATTCAACAATTAGAGCTGTATAATTACAGCATGCTATTATCCTCCTCTCATATCACAACTGAAGCCCTATGTGCTCTCTTTGTGCATGTTTGTGTTTGTCAGTCTTTCTTTCTTTTTTCTTTTTTTTTTTTGTAGCAGTAAATCAGTTGTTCTGATTTAAACTTTAGACAGGGCTATTTACACTGAGTGTTAAAGAATGGAAGATTAAATTTACACTAAGTGTAATAGAAGGTAGATGCTAGTTTGCTTTCAATGTGGGCAAATTACTTGTCGCTGTGTTGCGTCATGTCTGATCTCTTGCTATGCTGAAATTTCAATATTTATTTGTGTTGTAAGAGTTATGTTTTTGTTAAGCACACACACTCATAGGCTACCTGCTGTGCATAGCTAAACTAAACCTAGTTGTGTTACTGAGCTGCCCATCTGCCTGAGAATTGAATTAGTCTCTATAGAGCTACACACCCATACACACACACACACCGCCTCTCTGTGTGGCCCTCTGGGATAGCTCAGTTCCTACCGTCTATATTTTTAGTGTGAGAAGGAGTCAGGTCAGATCCATCTCTCTCTCTGTCTCTCTCTCTGTCTCTCTCTCTCTCTCTCTCTCTCTCTGACTCTCTGTCTCTCTCTCTCTCTGTATGTGAACACAAATAGTCAGGTCAGATGTAGCACAGAAATCAAGCACATGCTCTTCACATTTATGCTCATCACATTTAAACATGTGAATAAATATCCTCTCTTGAATAATTATTTTCACTCTTTAGTAAGAGAAAGTTTATCTCTTTATCACACACCAAATTTGATCTCTTGATCTTGAATCATGTAATATCCACATTGACGATGTGTTTTAAAAGAGGAATTACCCATAATTATAAAGCAAATTAACATACTGTATAATGATTGATGAGAGAACATTATATTAACGCTTATATGTGACGAGAAGTGTAGAACAGTGTGTGTGTATATGTGTGTGAGAGAGAAAGGGAGCAGTGCTGTGCTGCTGAGAGTGCAGTTTTATGGTGGTTTTTGTTAATGTTATATTAAGGGTTAGACAAACGTGGAAAACAGTCACGGGCTGCTGATGACAGTCCACAACAGACTTTTTTAAAACCCCTCATCGACTGAAAGCTATTTTCCCTCATGCAGAACACTGACCTAAAGCCATTAGATATGTGGTTATGTTGCCAATATAGCAAAGGCTCTCATACTTTATTGCTTAAATGAAACATAAGAGAATATTCAATGGATAACTAGAGAAGGAAAGTTGGCCAAGACAAACTTTGATGTTTGCTTGACAAAGCCTTGCTTGAAAGTTTTAAAAGTTTTAAAAGCATTGATGTTTGAAGGTTGTATAAGCCTTAAAAATGCCTACAAAGCTATATAGTGTTAGCAGTTGGATGAGAGAAAGAGAGAGAGAGCGAGACAGATTTCCTGATTTGATTATGAGTCACAAGCTCTCGATTTGATTCTCAATATCAATTCGATTTGATTCAATTCTGTTTAATTTGGGTATATTTCAGTTATAATGTCCATTTTACTGGTGATGACAGGATGTATGTGTGTGTTTATCGTCCTTCTATCATCTGGACATATTGCTTTCAGAAGTCACCTTGAGTGTCTCCATGCCGTCTGCAGCCTCTCTGAGAGTCACTGAGTCATTGATCTAGCAGATAGCAGATATGCTCAATGAGAGCAGAGAATGGTATCCGCTCCTAATGTCTCAGAGCTAAAGGAGACGTCTTTAACCCTGAGACATATACAATAAATATACAACACAGACACTATCAGGGCTCAACAATAAGGCTGTGAGAGGGTTTCAGGCCAGTTAACAGAACTATCACTTGCCCTGTTGCCCTATTGAACTTAAATGTTTGGTTTCTATGATATATATTGAAAATATCTGTTTCGTTACTGTGGTTTTACCAAGTTAAGAACGTTTTCAGGGTTTTTCCTGGGTCAAAAATGGTCTTTGGTGATGGCTTTTTTTTTTTTTTAAACATAATTACAAATAATATGTAAGATATGTTGTTGTATTTCATGTTTGTAATGAATATTATTTATTTTTGATCATGTAAGCATCTAGAAACTTTTGGATCAACAGACTTTTTGTACTTCAAGGTGCTGTGGGAAATCAAACTAACTTAACACCTTATTTCTACAGGACTAGTTCATGTGTTCATGAGTAAACCACTTTACTGATTTGGGACTGTGCTTCTATAGTAAATATGTTTGTTTCCTGCTGCATAACAGATATTGTTTTTCTTTTATTAGACTCTTAATGATTTAGGAATCAGTGTGATTCTTGGAATATCTGAAGCCAAACCAGGCCAGTTTGTTTCCTAATATAAAACATCATTAGAATAGGAAATATATTACAATATTACACATGACTTTCTTCATAATTAATAAAGGTCCAGACTTTTATTCTACATTTTTGCCTAATTGCCCTTGTGCTTACCATAGTTGGCTCCTCAGTATTTAGTTTGGTAGTCTTTCTTAAAAAAAATAAACTGTTTATTTGTAATGAAAAAATAATAGCCTAAACACATTAAAAAAGTTAACTTTTTTGCTACCACAGATGTAATGTAATGAAAATAATCTATTATAGTTTACTGTGATAAATGTTAGTAAAGGTGTTGATTTGTAGATGTAAAAAGTCTTATTGATGTTATTGATGCTGGTGCAGGTGTTTTTTCTTTCCCTCATCAGCGCTATTCAGAATGTCAGTTCTGTTTTGCCGTTTGAAATGGTTGAATTGCTCCATAGCGCTTTAAAATAGAAAATTCTCGTGTAGAATTCAAATGGGTCGCATTAGGTTTGTTTTGCACCATGATATCGAGGGAACCCCAGTTTAATCATGCTTGTGATCTGCTCTTTGCTATCCTGTTACCAGAGCTCACATATCAAGGGAAGCCCAGTTGACACGTACCAGTACCTGCATGCTTAAGTGTACAGTAGTAGGAAAGAGAAGGGCGCATCACTTGCATGAGAGATTCTCGGTAGATCGAGCAACACGCACACGATCCCAGTCTTCAGTAACCCTGCGCACATCTGCGTACCACATGAGAAGCATATTTAGCAGCTATAAAGCATCAAAAGCAACATGAATATAATAAAAATTGCTTCGGCAGCCTGAAATTTTGCATCGGCGGCCCCTGAATTTTTTTTAGTGCAGACACTCCACTTGGCACCATGGCACAGAACAGCCCTTTTATGGGGTAAAAACAGCCTCTCATAGATTTAGTGCTTTTTGCCTCTGCTCTGCTACGGTGTCCTTATCAACCTGTTGGGATTTATTTAGCAAAAAATGACTTTAAAAAATACATTATCCATAACAAAATACTATATTCTGTCATAGGTAGAAAAACTCACCATCTCTCTCTCTTTCTCTCTAGTGGAATGTTCTTTGATGGGAATCACACATACATGATTGAACCGGGAGGAGAGAATACTAAGAGTGTAAGTATAATATATATTTTTTAAACTAAAAACAACAAATGTTCTGTTTAGGGCTCCATGAAATCCTCACTACAAACAACACCACATTAGCATTTGTCATTTTTTAAATGATTGGTATCAGTCTTAATCATCTGATTTTTGAGGCAGATCATATCAGGGTTATTTTTTTCCAATTCACACAGTAAACTATTTCTATGCCAGGTTACAAAAGAAACAGTTACCCTTCATTTCTACTCTATTCTACTCAAAGTTTTTAAAGCATGGGATTGTTAGAGGCAGAGAAACAACCCAGAGGAGTTTAACAGTTTTTCCTGGGTAGGCAGGTCATATGTTGACTGATAAGCCCATCACACAGTCGAAAGAGATACCTGACTCTGCAGAAGCACTGCTGTTATCTACTAATAGCGGAACCCCATGTGAACACTCCCAGAGAGCAAGGAAATTATATCAATTTAAGACAAGCTAAAGCTGTGACACTCACTGAGGTTTGAGAGAGGGAAATGTCCTTTCTCGGCAGCCAAACGATGATATGATTCATTAAGTGATTCACAGAGGAATGAGCTAATGAAGTAATGAAGTTACTTGTGTCATTTAGAGCATTCTAAGAGACAGACAGGGTTAAAGTTCTCATCTTAATGAGAGAATGAAACCTGTTAAGTACCACAGAAGACAGTTCTGTGGTCCATTCAGACAGTTTGCTTTATCTGTCATGTCTGGCAATGGGCATGTACAGTATTTAGCATCTTAAATGAGTGTTTGTATGGGTATGATTGGTGAACGGTGGAGTCACTAGGATAAAGGCTCCAGGCTTATGGTTAGCGTGTCTTTTTACAGGAAGGGATACTCTATCTGATGACATCTAGCACTTATCACTGCCCATGTCGCTCTCTTCTCTGACAACACTGACATCACTCATGTGCTGGGTTTGTAAAACAACCTGAGTCTGTGTCACAAAGACACAAATTGGTCTCTTTATACCAAAAGAAATTATTAGTACTTTTGGCAAACCTGCTTAAAATTATGCACACTCACTTGAGACAAAGACTGCAGTCATATCAGTGGTCATGAAAAAGCTGTTTTTCTATAAATAAGCATGGTGGCCACCCCTCATGGTGGCAGCCATGTTAAGATCACATGAAAACTTTCATGTTCTGTGTCAGTATCAAGTCCAAGACTAGACTTTATACTTTCCCTGTACTTTCTACTGGCCAAGTATCAAATATTGCTTAGTGCAGCTTTAAAGGAAATGTTTGTCTGGTGCATCAGGTGAGTGTGAGCAGTATGATTCTACACAGTTGTTTCTTCCTCTGCCTGTTGTTGTGAAATGTGTTGCCAGGTTGTCACATCACACCCTAGAAATGATCTTTATCCTCTTTATGTCACTGGTTTTGTCATTATTATTTTATATTAACCTCGTGACCTTGTGCATGTTGGTGACCTCAACGACAGGGTAGTCTTGTGATCTGATTCATTCAGACACGGTCGCAAACCAGAGAGGCAGTATTGTCCTGTTCACCATATGGCACTTTCATCTCTTTTCTGCCCTGAATTGCAGCAGGGGACATGAAAATGAGTCCCTCATCTTTGGCCTCTGTTGCTTCTCTCACTGTTGGACACTGAACTCCATTCTGGTATGGAAAGCCCACTTTTCCTGATCTAATCCACCCCGATAGATAAAATTAAGGCCTGCCCTCATTTTTTTTCATTGAAAATTGTCTATTATGCTGAATAATATGGACAAAATGAAATAGCTTTTGTAAAAACTATCATAGGGTTAGGATTACACACACATAAATTGCTTTGACTTTAAAGGAATATTCCATGTTCAATACAATTTAAGCTCAGTTGACAACATTTTTGGCATAATATTGATTACCACATAAAATAATTGGTTAATTAATTAATTTGTCCTATTTTAAATATAGTTGAAATAAAACAGACTGATGACTTCAACAGAAACATATACCACTGATTAACAACCTCAGAGCTCACAGTAGGTCTGCCTTTAAAAGTTTATAAGTAATCGTTAAAAATCAATTAATCTATGGAGAAAATGAATGGGATTTTTTTCTTCTGGAACCAGACTGTTGTGCTCAATTGCTAGTGTTAGGGATCTGAACAAACCTCTAACCCTAACTATTAAAGCTCAGCACATAACTCTTAGTGTCGCTACTGCAAAAGCATTTGTGTGGTTTATGGGAATTCAGTTGTGTTTGAATACAAAATAGAAAGCCATACCTTTTGTTTACCATTTCTACTACAATGATCAATCTGCTGGGGGAACGGTGTGTGTTTTTGGAAGTAGGGTTCAATCTTATGTTAGGAGGGCTATGTGTGAGAAGAGAGACATCTCTCCATTTTCTCTCTGTCTCTCATTTTCTGTCTATCCTAAGCTCAGTGGACAGTCGTGCTGATGGTGTGGGGGGTGGGTGATCATCTCTGGAATGGGACGACAGGCACCCCACCCCCTCAACATCCGTAACACATTTTCCAAACAAAAAAAGTGTGCCATCCCCCAACCTGCTTAATATTCATGATCTAGTCCCCAAGAGATCACACTCACGCACATCCACACACCCTCTTCTGCAGAAAACCCCATCTTATTTTAAGCCAATACATCTGAGACCATCTGCGTTACACTTCTAATCCCTCACAAAGTGCCACCTCTCATACGTGAGTATATGAGAGAGACAGAGGGAGGGGGTTGAGATGAAGTGCAATAGCCTCCATAGAAAGGAGGTCTACGTCTCCTCTATTCCCCTCTGACACTGAGTGCAAGTGTGCAGAGGTGTGTGGAAGTAGGTTGTGTGTGTGTTTATGTTCTCTCTGACAGTTTCAGTACTCTCATTTATACAAAGTGCAACTTCAGTCAAATGAGTTCTTCATGCTGGAGCAGTTATTTTCCAGTGAAGTTGTTGCAGATGTTTCTCATTCAGATTGTCTTGTCTTCAGACTGACTGGCACTTTTCCAACCAAGTGAGTGACTGTCTTGCTGTATACAGCCTACAATAGCAGCCCCCTTTTAAAGCAGCATCCTAACTGATATGGACTCTCATAAGTGACCGATTCGGAACACACTACATAGGCAGCAACAGCATAAGTGCGTCTTACAAATAGCACTCCTCATGCAAAGCACACAGGAGACTTAATTGACAATTGATTTTAATAGTTTTGCGTTAACATATTGCTATGCTAACAACACAATACTCTAATTGGTATACAAATTCATGGCACATAAATATATTTTTTATTATTTTAAATTAGATTTAATTTTTATTAATAGGGTCTTGAACAATTTAAAAAAAAAAAATCGATATTCAGTATTCCTCTCACCTTGCCTGCCATACATGTGTCTAATCCAAAAGAAGATGTCTTATATTCTGAAACAGACTTCGCATTGGGAGCATATGATGCCCTAAAATGCTGCCTAAGTAGGTTGCTCACTAGAGTTTGGAACAGAGCTACTGTGTTGATTAAAAACTGATCCGCAGTAATAAATAAACATTATACTGTTATGCATCGACAACCATGAAAATGCTTAAGTATTAATAAGTTCACAACAGTAATTTTATCTGTCAGCAGAGCTTGATTGCCTTCATTTCTCCAATACACTGCACTGTGAAAGGTCTGCTCACACCAAGAACACAGCAAAAAAGCTCTCTGGTTATTCAAATGCATTAATGCTTGATTCAACCCATATGATAATACTGATATCAGCTGCTTTAAACAATTGAGGCACCAAATGACAGCGCTATGCAACTCTAGGAAAAAAACAGCAAGTCACAGCAGAACATTTTATTCAATAAACTGCACTTTTATTTAAAAAACATTTTTAAAGGCATTAGTAGTCTATATACTGATATGTGGAAAAAAACAAAAAAACCTGAATTAGAATTAAGTACATTTTACAAAAGAACACTAGAAACAGGCAAAATGAATTTCATCAATGTGCAATATTTCTTAGGCAATATAAAAGGACCTATAGTTTAAGACATTAGTGTTTTTCTCTGATATGAGTGTAACACAACCCATAAATATAAACACACATTAGTATATTAAAATGCTCTCATTTACATTACAATGACTTCTCTGGTATGGCACCTTTAAAAGGCAGCAACCGAAACATTTCTACAAATAAGGAGAGAGTGGAATGCAATGCCATATCTTTTATTTATGGTTTGTTGCTCACGTAAGGCTCATTTCAAAGTCTAAATCTTAAAAATGTCTAAATATCATAAAATGTGTAGATCTAGTTCTTTTGATAACTCAAAAACAGTGATTAAACTGCTAAATAAAGGCATCAAACAGAGATTCGCATGAGAAATGAGCCAAAGTTATTTTCTAATCATTTAAACTCTTCTGTATATATAAAAAGACCTGACAAATGCATCTAAGTGTTCTACTATCATTTAAAGTTTAAAAAAAAAAAAAAACTTTTGTATTTAAGAAAAATTGTAAAATTAAGTAAAATAAGGGTACTAGTAAACTTTTCTCTTATACAGTTCACTTTGTACTTCAACAAAAAACCGATAACAAAACAGAAATTAAAATACAAATTTCTTTCCACAAAAAAACATTAACAAATACAAAAAAGGTCAAAGTAAGAATGTCACCTTCACATATGCAATTCTGTAACAACAGCAGGGGAAAACATATCAAGATATTAGAACAATAAAGAAACATACAAATTCCTTAAAAGGTCATGGCAAAAGACAAAAGTCAAAAAGACAAAACTTCAAGGCATTGACAGTAATACAAGATACAGAGACATGTGTAAGCAGTCATACAGCTGTATCTCTTTCTAATATTTGTTATTGTTACTAATCAAATTAAAATTAGTAAACATTCACTAACAGGTCAGAACAGTACTTTACATCAGCATACACTGCGACAATTAATGTACAAACAGATTTATGATTGATTTACACAGAAATTCCTTCTGCTCATGTTTCATGAATGAGGCACACAACTTTCTAATACCACTTGTGTTATTGCTTTTTTTTTTCCAGCATTTTTCACTTGTACATTTTTAGTGCTATGACAGAGAGGCATATGCTACATGAACTGAATAGTTTCTTTCAATTTCACCATTTCGTTCACAAATTCACCAAAGTATTCCTACACCTTCCTATTAGTATTCCTAATTTGTAGAAATACACTCAATGCCAGTTTGACCACCTTGACCAAAACCTCTGGACACCCCTTTCTCAACTCTACTTTCTCATTGTCACTCTGTAAGGACAGGGATGTCAATCTCAATGCCTGACATATGGGAGCGTGTAGAGTAGCGGTGCCCAGCATACCTCTGTGAGGGTGCGTATCCCTGAGAAGGGGCGTAGCTTTGAGAGGGGGCATATCCCTGTGAAGGGGCGTAGCTTTGAGAGGGGGCATAACTATATGCCTGTGAGGCTCCAACTTCTGATCCGTAACCATCCGGCACAGACATCTGTGGCATATAGACATGGGGTGGCAGAGGCTGTGTGGATACAGGCTGAGGGTAACCCATTGCTGGGACAAAAGAGGGGGCATCCAGGAGAGCAGGAGGAAAACTATGAGGCACGTAGGTCACGGGAGAGGGCAGGCCATTGGTCATGAGGGGCTGCGCTGAGAGGCTGTTGGTCATTTCGGGTACCTCAGGGAGAGGCAACCAAAAGGGTGAAGGCAGTTTCTTACACATACAATACCACATGAACATCAGCAGAGCAGCTAAGATCAGCCCACCAGCACTGCCAATGGCCACATAGACCCCAAACTCCACCGCAAACAGATTATCATAGCGTTTGTTGAGTTCTCGTGTGTGGAACAGGAACCAGACAGAGGGCGGCATGGCGATTGCCCCGCTTAGAAAAAAAAGCATTCCAGCCACTAGATGGCACCCTGAACTGTTGACCAAGCACCGGCTGTTCTTGATGTCCTCTGGGGTCTTTGAGCAGCAAGCGGTTTTACACATGCCAGTGAGACAGAGAAGAAGAGCCAAGCTAGAAAACAACAGACCTGTGAAGAGGAATGAGTTCATGTCAACACTAAAAATAATTCTGCAAAAATCAAAGTTAAAGGGGATAATTCACCTAAAAATGAACATTCTGTCATCATTTACTCACTCTCATGTTGTTCCAAACTAGAGGTCTGCACCGACATTAAGTTGAAGCCCATACACGACCTGTACCTGAGACCATGTGACCAGATCCAACAGGTACCACCAAACCCGAAATCACTATCTTTATAATTTCTTCTCCAAACAAGTAAATTTGTAGCAATAGGCTGCATTTAATTTAAGCATCGTAGGTAACAGTACAGTAACAGTACACATACAGTTTTAACGAGGCATGGCAACCCCACCACACCTGTTACATAGTAATAAAAATAATTTATTTTCATTAAGTTATATATTCATTATTTTTCCAATTTATACTTGAAAATCTGACCCGAACCCAGCCTGAAACCTGCTGCTGTGTGAACCTGGCCCTCATGTTCCACAAAAGTCATATGGGTTTTGAGCAACATAAAAGTGAGCAAATAGCAGAATTACAATTTTTGTGTGAACTGACCCTTTAAGGACAAACTGTGCACACTACAATTACACTTTAAAGGTGACGAGCGACTGATAAGGTAATTGTACACGCTGTGAGGCTGTAACGAACACCTACCAGTAGGTAAACAGAACTGCAACAGTCTGAGGTCCAGCTGGTCTACTTTAGTGTACCAGTCTGCATCAAAGTAATAACAACCTGATGAACCATCTCGCCGCACACACTTGGTCCACAGGCCATCGTACACGGTGACATTTTTGGCATTGCGGTTAAAGGTTAGAAGTCGTGTGGTTCTCCACTGAGGGATGAGCGTAGCGACTGTCAAACCGCCCACCGACAGCAGTGCAATGATAAAGGAAAACGCATTGGTGGCGTGAATGTCACGGCAAGACATGGCTGGGGTGACGTCTACGTCAGGGTATAATTTAATCCTGGAGGAGAGAAAGAACAAAAAGTTTGCTTACAAAAAAGTTTAATACCAGTGAGTAGATAAGCATGGAAATATCTGTCATAATCATAGCCTTACTGGAAATACTACAGTAATGTTCACTCCCTTACAGACACACTGTAACTATGAAGGGAAGTGATGACTGCATCGTTCACATCCATAGTTAGGCTATGCCTTTTTATCGCGTGTGCGTGTCATGTTAAGTTTGAGTGTTTGTATGTGTAGAATGAGTGTAAGCGTTGCATGTGTAGAAAGTGTATATGACGATTACATATATGGCTCTGTGTAGAGTATGCGTCTGAGAAAGAATGTAAAGAGAGTAAATGTCTAGTATTGATTATACAGTATGAGTCAACTGGATGTCTCTGTGTAGACTAGAGTGTGTGTATGAAGAGTGTATGTCTCTGTTTAGAGTGTGTGTGTATACGTGCTGTCAGTAGCACAATAGATATCAGACAATCGCATCTGTCAAGGCTTTCTTACCGATACTGAAGCTGAAAAACATTTGGTTTATTTAACCTCAGTAGCCGGTAGACGATTATAAGGTGTTTTCAGTTGTGGTTTAATTAAATTTAAGTTGTGATATATTTAGTAGATTTATTGAAGCTTTTTTCCTAGCGCTAACAAGCTAGTCTCAGCTAACGGCTAACAACACAACCAGTTGCGCTTGAACTGTATCTGAGTGACGTTACCAGGACCGGTACGTCACACACATACCTGATTAACAGCGAGCTGTAGAAGACTCTTGTGGCGATATTACTGTCATTGTGTCATGTTGTCTGTAATGTTCTGGCCGGTTCCGTGACTTCCGTCGTGTTTTTTTGTGAGGAGGACTCTCGGGTGCGTGCACAAACTCGCTGAGGCGGGTGTGGTGTGACGTCAACGGCGCGCTCACATGTTTACCGCTCACAGCATAGAAATAGAATGTTTATTTTTATTTATTTATTTATTTTTATCCTTATTGTTTTTAAGTATGTAATTATTTTATTTTAATAATTTAAATTATACATATTTTGATTAATTTTTAATTATTATTTTTGTAAATGTATAATGTTACTAATGCTTTGGTAATGTAATGTAATGTAATGGTTCTTGAATCTGAATCTGAATAAACGGGATAAAGATGGTCAGTGTAGGAATTATACAGTGACTTTTAAAAGACATTTGTATAGGTAATTTTTTAGGGCCTACCTTTTCCATGTATTATATGTAGTATTAAAACTGTTTATTTAAAAATGTAGTTTTGACACTAAATTCTGACTGAAAGTTTTTAGTAAACACCTTCCATTTTATAGCAACAATAAGCCACTTGAGGTTGTGTGTTTCACTTATTTCACCATGGTTAAGTGGGGTTTAGGTACTCAGACACTGCTTCTTCTGCCTAAGAAGACTGCCTACTTTGGATTTTTGCCCCTTGGTAAAATCACTAGCTTATTACGTTATTTTATGTATTTTTCAATAACTTTTTTGCTTTGAATTTGAACCTACTTTCTCATAGGGCTGTCACAATAACTCGATTAATCATTCAAATAATTTTCAGATTACTCGATTACAAAAATAATCTATAGTGACAGCCCTACTCTGTCTCTTATACAAATTGAGCCATATGTCTCCCATTAAACCCACTATGTGTTGTGTAGGTGGAGTAGTTGACAAGGATATGAATCATATAATTTTCTCTCATTCTCTTCCTGCAGGGGGAGGGTCATGTGCACATGATTTATCAGTCTCCTGGTTTTGAACCCCCAGAGGACTTTATTTCTGCAGGTATGGACCATGGACAATTCTTCATAAAACAAAGACTTAGAAAATTTGTTAGTTTTCTGTGCAGTACAGTATGTGTTTAAATGTCCATACTGACATTTATAGTTTTTTTGTGAAGTTCCTCTGGCAGAGTCACCATTCCAGAACGCTCCACTGTCCAGTGCAGCTCACAGGAGGAAAAAGAGACAGGTATGTACACTGTCTTAAAACATTCAACACTCATCCTTATAGGAAGCCTGGATAGCTCAGCAAGTAAAGATGCTGACTACCACACCTGGAGTCACAAGTTCGAATCCAGGGCATGCTGAGTGACATCAGTCAGGCTTCCTAAGCAACCAATTGGCCCGGTTGCTATGGTGGGTAGTCACGTTGGGTTAACCTCCTTGTGGTCGCTATAATGTGGTTCTCGCTCTCGGTGATGAGTTGTGCGTGGATGACGTGGAGAATAACGTGAGCCTCCACACGTGCTATGTCTCCGCGGTAACGCGCTCAACAAGCCACATGATAAGATGCGCGGATTGACGGTCTCAGACGCGGAGGCAACTGAGATTCATCCTCTGCCATCCGGATTGAAGCGAGTTACTAAACCACCACAAGGACCTAGAATGCATTGGGAATTGGGCATGCCAAATTGGGGAAAAAAGAAACAAAAAACACATCCTTATGAAGAGGTTGTGAGTATCCGATAACACTTCAACTATCTGCAGTGCTGTGAGTGCTGCTGCTCTCTCTTGCTCTCTGTGTCTCTCTTTTCTTCAGCTCTCTTACTCTCATTAAATATTTAAAGCAGGCTGTGGACTTCTTTATGGCACTATAATGTATGGATCAGCTTTTCTTTGCATAAGCACGTTTTACAGGCTGCAACGTGATGACATGAAACATGGTTGTCACCAAGGTTGAATTGAGAACTCTTTATTCAGCATGGATTTTGTTTTTTTAAATATTGGAACCAAATGATTTGAATGAATCAATGGTTCTGGAACATCTACATTTTCCCACCAATGTGAACTGAATGCTTTAATAAAATATGCATACAATTTACAGTATATGCATCAGAGCCACCTTAAACATTGCCATTATCCGTTGTCCATTCTGTCTTCTTCAAAGTACTGAAATAATCCTTAATTGAATTATTAAGGAACTAGAATCCTTAAGTGGATTTAGAATCAGAACCTCCTGAATCATTAAATTCCTTATGGTTCCCATCCCTTTAGTTGTCATTGTATCAGAGCTCTTCTACAGTATAAGTCAGTGCTCTACACATCCAGTACATACGTTCTTAAACTGCAGTAAAATGATGTAGTTTAAAATTTCTCGCACAGATATCTCGAAATCCAAGGAGTGTTGCAGATGAGACCAAGTATATTGAGCTGATGGTTATAAATGATCATTTGATGGTAAGTTAAGTGACAAACCATTATTGACCTAATTATAAACGAATCCAGAAGATTAGTCAAGTTCAAGTTTAGAGTTCGCTTTATTTTTTATTGTTCAACATTATTGTTGTTTATTCTTCATCATGGCTATAATGCATTCATTTACGAAATATGTTTTTCTCAGTTTTATCTGCACATTATTTTTATTTTACTCAGTACAAGAAGCATCGCCTTTCCATTGGACAAACAAATAACTATGCCAAGTCTGTTGTAAATATGGCTGATCTGGTAAGTTTAAAGAATGCTCATATTATATACAGTACATCTTATAGACTTTTTTATTCTTTTCAGGTACACTACCGGTCAAAAGTTTAGGGTCACTTACTCATTCTTTATTATAAGTATTTTTCACATTTAAGGATAATAGTAAAGTCATCAAAACTATGGAATAACATAAATGGAACTATGGGAATTATGTTGTGACTAAAAAAATTCAAAATAAATCAAAACTATGTTATATTTTAGCATCTTCAAAGTAGTCACCCTTTACCTAGAATTTGCAGACATGTACTCTTGATATTTTCTCAACCAACTTCTTGAGGTATCACCCTGGGATGCTTTTTAAACAGTATTGAAGGAGTTCCCATCTATGTTGGGCACTTATTGGCTGCTTTTCTTTATAATTTGGTCCAAGTCATCAATTTCAAAAACTTTTTTTTTTTAAATAAAATTTTAGATTTATAATGAAATAAATTAATATGGTGGCACAATTATATTTATGTCTACAAAACTAATTTCAAACATTTAAGCATACGCCTTCAGATCAAAAGATTTTTAAGATCATGAGAAACATTTCAGTCAAGTGACCCCAAACTTTTGACCGGTAGTGTATATATTTTAAAATAAATTGACACTGAAGATCCATTAAACAGAGCTAGTGTTGTGGAACTACAAAAATCTGTTAAGTTTTGTACTCATCCATTTCACAAGACAAATAAACCTTATGCAGGTCAGTGACAGCCTGATCTTCTTTGTCTATCTGTCTGTCAGTCTGTCTGCCCTTGACAGTCACTGACCATCTCTTGCTCTCTCTCTCTCGCCCTCTGTGAGAGACAATTGACATTTGGCTGATATGGCTTGTTGTGCAGGATCATTCCGAAATCTTTGGAAAAAGAGTGACAATAATGTTTCGGCTTTGGTAGTGGACAGTTTGTTGTATGTAACCAAATTGTGCTGACCGGACCAAATAATTGCTTTTATTATAAATACCAAAACTAATATTAGGGCCCTGGGTAGCTCAGCGAGTAAAGACGCTGACCACCACCCCTGGAGTCGTGAGTTCAAATCCAGGGCATGCTGAGTGACTCCAGCCAGGTCTCCTAAGCAACCAAATTGGCCTGGTTGCTGGGGAGGGTAGAGTCATATGGGGTAACCTCCTCGTGGTCACTAAAATGTGGTTTGCTCTCGGTGGGACACATGGTGAGTTGGGCGTGGATGCCACGGAGAGTAGCGTGAAGCCTCCACGCGCGCTATGTCTCCGTTGTAACATGCTCAACAAGCCACGTGATAAGATGCACAGATTGACAATCAATGATGCGGAGGCAACTGAGATTCATTCTCCACCACCCAGATTGAGGTGAGTCACTACGCCACCACGAGGACTTAGAGCACATTGGGAATTGGGCATTCCAAATTGGGGAGAAAAAGGGGAAGAAAAAAAATTATATTAGTGATTTCGTAGACATGTAATATTATATTAAGTTACTTTTAGGTGTCTAAATTCAGCTCGGAAGTTTTATTCATCTATTTTGTTTATTTGTTTACATCTGCAGTACTTCAAAGAGCAACTCAACACTAGAATTGTCTTGGTTGCTATGGAAACATGGGCAGCAGACAACAGGTTTAACATCAATGATGACCCCATGGTAACATTACGAGAGTTTATGAAGTACCGAAGAGACTTTATTAAAGAAAAGAGCGACTCCGTTCACCTCTTCTCGTAAGTTACCAAGAAAACACACACAAAGTAGACATTTGTTGTATGATCAAGTGAAAGAGCATTTCTAACTAGTTTTCTCTGTGGTTTCAGGGGCAACCGCTTCCATAGCAACTGGGGAGGAGCCTCTTATATGGGTGGAGTCTGCTCACTCACAAAAGGAGGTGGAGTCAATGAGGTATGCTAATGGATGAAGCTCTTAGCTAATGAAAATTATTGTATTTTGAACACTCCTTTAAGGCTGTTATCAGGGGATTTTTGTGACACCTCTGATTTGACCTCTGCTCTCTGTTAGTATGGAAAGACTGAGGAAATGGCCATAACTCTCGCTCAGTCACTGGGACAAAACATCGGCATCTTTTCTGATAAGAAGCGTATTTTAAATGGTGAGTGTTCGCTTTCTGTTTCCTTAACTTTATATTTTGCATGATTTTTAAGGACTGGTTTTTCAACAGCTGTAAACATAGGAATGCTCTCTCATATACACACAGTTTGTCATTGTAATCTGACTTTTCTTTGCAGGGGAGTGCAAGTGTGAAGATAAATGGTCTGGCTGCATAATGGATGACGTTGGGTAAGTTACTAATAATGCAGAATTCGTTAATATCCCAGCACACACACAGATACACACACATGTTTGAGACCCTATTAAAATGCATATTAATCTTACTAAAAGAGCCTGTCATGTTTTGTGCTGAGTCTATGTCCCCATTTGTTGTGTTGTTGCTCGATTAATAAGCTAATTTAAATGTGTTAAATGTATCAGTGTTTGAAATTTGTGCCACTTATTGATCCATAACACTTTTTCAGACTTTCTTTAACTTAATAGAGAACTTAGAGCCTGTGACACTTTACGACAGACACGCTTATTCTCATGAATGTCCACTAGGTGGCAGTAAATAATTTGGCATCCAAATTTATTCTGCATCTGTGTCCTGTTTTCATTTTCTGTGTGAAAATTGGCATTACAATCTATGAAGGTTTTGCATATCCCCAAAATGCTCATGAGAAAGTGTTATTGATCATTTTAGTGAGGCATTCTATGTTTGGCTGTCCACTCTTGACATTTCATATATTAACATTGACATTTCACTTTCAAGCTACCTAAATTTTCAGAATCCTATCAACAGCATTGCAAACAGTAAATGATAATTAGTATTTATGCAGAAAGCAGTCAGAATTGTTAACAGTGGTCCCTTCCAGAGGCACTTTGAGAAATGCGGTGATGTGTGGTGATCAGATGCTTGTGATGCGATAGGTGTGTGTTTATTTTACAGTGTGCGTCTGTATGTCTATATTTGTCTTTACCCATGTGTTTTAATACCTTTTGCATTTCCCTTCGATCCCAAATGGGACAGCAGGTGAGCAGACGCTTGGCCGTATCATGCTACTCACTCGTGTCCTGTTGACCAATCAGCTGTTGAGTCACTTCTGCCCCGCCCCCTAACTTCATCTAATAGCATTATGGCCAAGTGCCTCAATGTTCCACTTTATTTAGCTGAGAGAGCAAAATGGTGGAACTTGCGGTGTTTTCAACCCTTTGCATTTTCCTCTGCTCTCTCTTTAGTTTTTTTACTGGTTTCAAATTAGGCCAGAAGCTCATGGTAGGAAAAGTATCGTTAAGGGGATTTTTGGGCTCCTCTCAAAGTTTAAATGGGGAAAATTTCATTTACGACCCCTTTTAGCAGCTTTAAACTGTATGCAATCATTCAGGCTCAAATAATAGAACGATCATAATTTCACGCTAATGCCATATTTCATAAAGCCTATGGAACACACAGTCTACATCCAAAAGCTCAATCAATTAATCAGAATTATGGTGACAAAAGTGACTGACATTTGTTATCTGGTGTATAATGGCTTAGTGATAGGACGTTAGCGGAAATTTACACCTGCGCTCTCTGTTTGTGTTCACCTTCCACCCTGCTATGTGCTTAGCTTCTGAAGGAATGCTTCTTCTCTTGTCAAGACATCCTCCCATTTATTAGTAATTAATTGTTTATTATCAGTGCAAATGTTTCACAACTCCTCCCTTGGATCCGTAAACATAAATATAATGTGAGAGAAGAAGTGTTGTTCTGATCGCTACACAAAGCTTTCTCACTGTCAGGAGAATGTGGGACTCTCGAGTCAAAAAGTCCAACCTTCTGAGTATGAGAAAGTCCTGTGGTTCTAACGTGCACACATCTCCAGATATCAGGTTGGGTTCCTTTAGATATCCATCATTTCCTGAAAGCTACAGCACACTCTCACGGTTCATGTTATTAACACCAGAATCAATGGCCGTTCAGACAGATGCACTCACGTTGACCTGTCACTCCATTGATGGATGCTTTGACTCCTTTATAAGGAGTTTTATTTTTCGTGAAGCCTGCATGTTCGATCTGATCCACTAACTCTAGTGTTGTTGTGGTAGGATGTTCTGTTGTCTCTGTTTCCCCCCCAAGTGTGTTTTCCTTCTGTTAACATGCCTTTGCAAATGCCTGCAACACTATAAAATGAATTACTTATGCTCAAGCAGGTAAAACAATGTGCCCTGATATGCCAGGAACACACTCAGCATCTGGTAAAAGAAAAGTAACCACTCACACACCTTCCAATTCGCACATGGCATAATGTGAGATATGCACATATTGATTCTCAAGTCTGTGGTTAAGAGTTCCTGAAACTGCATTGTTGCAGATGTAACAGATTGGAATAGTGCTTAGAGATGAACTTTGCAGGATATTGAGAGCAGTGACCTGGCAAAAACAGAAAGAGACAAAGAGAGAGAGACATTCTCCTCCGGTGCTCTGGGATTTGACCATGCTGCCATGTGATAACAATCATTTGCATAAAGGGTAGTTAGAGGAATGATTAAGCATTGAAAGTGTTGTCAGAATCAGCGGATTTAGCTAGGACTGAGAGTACTTTGGATATTTTAGCCTGGAGGAGCTAAAACACACTTGCTCATTTGAAAGATTTGTAATCAGATTGCAGATGATATTGATGTTATTTATGACTTAGCATATCTAAAATCAAGTGCTGTGTGCCAAATATATCAAGCAAATGAGGTCTTTTTGTAGAATTCATCACGTTGGATGGGGTTGCAAATCACGTTCGCTGGAGACACAAATGTCTCCTCTTTCCCAGCCATCAGTTGCCATGCACCTGGTGTTTGTGCTTGTGCAGTGTGTTTTGTTGTTCTTTGTGTTTGAGTACCTCCCTCTGCCGGTTTGAATGAAACACAGGTGGTTACCAAGGCAACAGCAAAAGTTTCTCCATCTAGCCAGTCTGATATTTACATTCAGTGTGACCAGGTCACATAAATCTTAGTCCTGTTGCTCTATGAATTCCAAGCTCATGTTTTTTTATGTATATATTTCTCAGACAAATTATAAGATGCCTCCATGTGTAAATGTGTTAATCTGATTGTTATAACCCAATTAAACCAGTATTCCAGTTTCTAGAAATCTGAATAAGGCAGCTGGCATATGTCTGGATTAATAAAACATTTTTTGTCACGTATTCACCTTATTTTGTAATATTTGAAATCAGACTGTATCAGAATGTTTATTCAAATCTGTGCATAACCAAACAAATGTCCTTTTAAATGGTATATGAGACACAGGCAGTTGTGAAAAGCTGTCAAAGCTATCAAAACACATTTCTTTAGCAAGGAGGAGACAGATTATTTGGTAGCACTCTACAGTAAGGTTTTATTTGTTAAAAAATAGGATTTACAATTAACAGTATTTTTTTTACAGCATTTATTAATCTTGAGTAATGTACATATTTAAAAATACAATTGTTCATAGTTAGTTCACGCCAGTTCATAGTGTATTAACTAATGTTAACATATACAACTTTAAATAAAAAAATAGTATTGAAATTAACATGAATCAAAATGTATATGTGCTGAAAAAGTATTGTTCATTGTTAGTAAATGTTAGCTAATGTAGTTAACTAATTTGAACAAATACAACCTTATTCTTAAGTGTTATTGATTATTTTTTACAGACAAGAAAAGAGTCTTATTTATTACATTTTATTTTTCTTTGCTATTTTTAAGGACATGACTGAGAATTAATGAGCTGATCAAATTACAGTGCAGAAAAGAATATATGTTGTATTTACTCAAGAGAATAGCCGGAAAATAACGTATGAATCCCCATTTAATATTCTAATAACTTTGAAGCATGTAAATAAAGGCCCAGTTGTGGAAACTGTGACTATAATGCTTTGTGAATCAAAGGGGAATGTAGGTAAAATCATACAGCATGGCTCTCTGTGATTCTCTCTGACAGCTTCTACTTGCCCAAGAGATTTTCTGACTGTAATGTGGAAGAGTATCATAATTTCCTCAACAGTGGAGGTGGTGTCTGTCTCTTCAACAAACCCTCTAAGGTAAACACATTTCAGAACTGTCTGCATTTACTTTCCTTAGCACATGTTATTTTGAAGTTGACTCTCACTAGGCCCACACATAGTCTGTATTCACAAAACGCGATAGAAAGCTTTGCAGATTCCTTTAGAATTGGAATGCTTGTCACACACCAAGTTCTACACACCCCTGCCACTTAATTTCAATTTTGGCATGCTTTATTGGCACAACAAAAACTGTAGATTTGTATTACCAAAGCTTTACAGTACTGCAGCATACAATGAAGTGCAAAACAAGTAAAACAAAGTACTATAACAAGAGGAGTAAAAAAAAACAAAAAAACTTGCAAAATGTTAATTAAAATATATGGTTAATAAAACACAACAACAGTGCTCTCTCTCTCTCTCTCTCTCTCTCTCTCTCTCTCTCTCTCTCTCTCTCTCTCTCTCTCTCTCTCTCTCTCTCACTCTCTTTCTCTCTTTTGTTTTTTTGTTCTGTAGCTCTTGGATCCTCCAGAGTGTGGTAATGGTTTTGTGGAGGCAGGGGAGGAGTGTGACTGTGGAAGCCCAGCTGTGAGTGATCTTACAGCGATATCATGATCACATTAATCTGATGCTTCTTATATAATCAAATTTTTTCTCTCTGTCTTTCTGCAGGAATGTGCTATAGAAGGAGAGGACTGCTGTAAGAAATGCATGCTGACTCAGGGAGCCAAATGTAGTGATGGTCTCTGCTGTAAGAACTGCCAGGTAGGTGATGAGCTATAGAATACAATTCTGCAGTCTTCTTTTTATGTGTGTATGTGGTTTTTAATGATCTTTGTGCTGTCTCTATAGCTGGAATTTAT
Source organism: Myxocyprinus asiaticus (assembly GCF_019703515.2). Taxonomy (NCBI): domain Eukaryota; kingdom Metazoa; phylum Chordata; class Actinopteri; order Cypriniformes; family Catostomidae; genus Myxocyprinus; species Myxocyprinus asiaticus. The sequence goes on along the minus strand of NC_059358.1, from coordinate 8,611,850 downwards.
GGGTGTCCTCTGTCGTGAGGCTGTCAGTGACTGTGACATACCTGAGATGTGCACTGGGAACTCAAGCCAGGTGAGGGCACTGTCACATCCCAGACACATTCCACAGCAGTGAAGTTTACATTCAATAATGAAATGTTTGTCCCAGACAGTTTGGTGTTCAGAATGGAATACAGTAGACAGTACGCTACATACTATTTATTTTACATAGTATGTGAGAAAGTAAGTTGTATACAACAATAAACATTTCAAAGAGTTGTTATAACATGGCCCCTCTTTCTTTCAAAAAATAGTAAGTAATATTCTATTCTGAACAAACTACACACCCTTTTACTTTCCTGAAGCAAAAAATCTTTAAATGAAACATTATGTGTTATGTCTGAAGTTAAACACTGAATGTTTTTATTACAGTGTCCCTCAAACCTACACAAGATGGATGGATACACCTGTGAGAAAGACCAGGTTAGATTTTATACATCAAACAGTGGTGTAACTTGGATCTTACAGGCCCAAGTGCAAGGCATCAATCGGGCCCCCCTTGTTTTCGACCTTCCGGGGGTGGGGTGGGGTTGGGGTGTGTGTCCACCTTGGTACATTTCGCCTTCCGTTTTCATCGCCCATTGGGTCCACGGCCATTTCAGTTATTCCCTTTTGTTTGTCAACTGTTATCAAATATAAACTGAAACGAAAATTTACAATTATGTAGCAAGATGTAGAATTTCACACATTTCTCTCTTATTTATATTGTGCGTTGCTTCTTTATGTCACTGTGACCTGTATTTCTTAATTTCATCTCATTTCAGGGACGATGTTTCAATGGCAGGTGCAAAACCAAGGACAGGCAGTGCAAATACCTCTGGGGAGAGAGTGAGTGACATCACTTCATCCTTTTAGAATTGTTTTAAATGTTTTTATGGTTCTGTTAATTTTACTGTGGTTCTGAGGTTCTTTAAAGAAGCAACATCGGCCAATAAATTCTGCTATGAGAAACTCAACATTGAGGGTACAGAGAAGGGCAACTGCGGACGTGACAAAGACACCTGGATTCAGTGCAAAAAACAGTGAGTTTGATTTTCATACAGCACAGAAGGGGAAGTTACTTCAAAAGTAATTAGTTACATATTACTGATAGGATTCCCAGATTTTTGGCCAATTTTTTTTTTTCCAGTGGTTCACGATTACAGGATAAGGATTTTTAGATATTATTTTATAAACTTTCTAGCCAATTCACAATAAGAATTTCCATTACTTTTTCAGGACTTAATACTAGACCTCACAGGTTTTCCATCACTGTGAAAACCCTGTACTAATGAATTTTTTCTGGATTGTAATTGAATTACTTTACTAATTACTCTGTCTGACCGATAATCACATTACTTGTTACTTTACTAATAAATGCATTTTTACTTTTCACCAGATAACAGGGAAGTGACAAATTCTCCTTTCAGTTCTTTAAGATAAAAAACTGTTTTACAGTTCATAACATAAAATCATCTTCTGTTGTGGTACATGGATCTCACTATGAAGGCATACAAAGGTTGTGTAAGATGATTTAAGTTAGGGCAGAGATTAAAGAGTGTATTTGTGTTTTCAGGGATGTACACTGTGGATATCTGCTGTGCTCCAACATTTCTCCAGCCCCTAGACTAGGAGAGTTGCAGGGAGGTTTGACCTCGTTCTCTGTGGCTCAGCACAGCGCCTCACTGGACTGCAGGTACACATACAAACACAGACATTTCAGGTTTTTTAATTGATGCTTAGCTTGTCAACAAACTACACACATACACGTGTAGATTCCTGAAGTGAGTGTGAATGTTTCAGTGGAGGACATGTGCTGATTGACGGGGACTCTGATCTGGGTTACGTGGAGGATGGAACTGCATGTGGGACAGATCGGATCTGCTTCAACCACAAATGCCTTCCAGTGCAGGAATTCAACTTCAGCACATGTCCTGGCACTAATGACAAGTTGATCTGTTCAGGACATGGGGTGAGAGAACGTGTTTGTTTGTTTGTTTGTTTGTTTGTTTGTTTTGGGAGTGTAAGTGTGAGTGTGTGTGCGTGTGTGTGTGTGTGCAAACCTGAGCATATATGTCTTTGAATTGCTATGTAGGTAAGCGGTCTGTGGATCATCAGTTTAAGGGAGTAACTAAATAAAAGAAGCAATGCTACTTAACTCAATTCTACAACAGCGTGACAGTGCAATCAGCGTTAGATTTTATTTACACTATGTGTAAATAGCAACAAAAAGCATCTTCAAATAGTGTTAGATGGGGTGCAAATAGCATCTAACACTATTTGTACTTAATTAATAACCTAATTAAATAATAACATACAGTATAGGGGCATCATTACAGCATGTTTATTGTGTTTATTTAGAGACACTCTACACCCCCTAGCTTTTCCAGCAACAAGCTACTTTTTGACTGGGAAGTGCAATTCATTTTAGCAAATTGGTTCATATAAATAAATGGTTTACTGATCCTGCAGAGAAATATTTTTGCTAAATATTTAGTTAAATGCTGCTATTCATAACTATGTTTTCAACACTGTTATACAAATTATGATGTATTCTGTTTTTCTTGTATTTAGTATTTCATTTATATGTTCAATTTAATGCAGTCACCCTAATTGAGATGTAGTTTTTTGGTTTTTGTTTTTGCCAGATAAATGATTTAGAATTAAATAGAATTTAATAATATCATCTGATCATGCGTGTGTTGTAGGTGTGCAGTAATGAGCTCAGGTGTGTGTGTGACCTGGGCTGGGCAGGTGAAGACTGTAACTCCACCTCTAGTTTGAGTTACTTGCTGGTGCGACCTACAGCCAAAACATCAGGTAGGCCAAAGTCTCGCTCTCCCTCAGTCTGCACCTCTCAAGAGCATTCTCAGAACCAGTCACAATTCCACAACCCATTGAACCTCAACCATGACACTTTACCAAACCAGTTTATGACATGAGTTCAGAGACATCAGACATGGCGGTTGTGTGCAAATGTTCTCCATCTCTGAGTCTCCATTACCTCACACAGAGCTGCATGAATTGCAAGAGGTTTTCTGGGTTATCCAACAAAACATTTTCCTTTTTTTTTATTGTTGAAATGATGGAATGATGGTTCCTGAAAAAAAAAAAAATCAAGGAGATGTTAGACAGAATGTTAACAACAGTCACCATTCACTTTCATTGCATCTTTTTTCCATACAAATGAATGGTGACTGAGGTGACTGAGTCATTCTGCCTAACGTCTCCTTTTGTGTTCCACGGAAGAAAGTAAGTCATACTGGTTTAAGAACAACATGAGGGTGAATAAATGATAACAGGATTTAAAACTATGCCTTTAATAGCAAATAAATATAAATATCGAGATAAATATCAAAAACCATCAAAAGGATGAAAGAATATTGAGACATTACATTTTAGCTTTATCACTAAGCCCTATTCCTCATCAGTCTGTTACTGTTCTGTTCTGTTATCATTTTCATGTTCAGTGGTTCATTCACACACATTTCACATGCTTTTAATTGGTCTTTTTATTATTCTGTTTCGTGGTTTTTATTTTTACGCACTCATTCTTTTGTGGACAGGCTCATGTCTTTTGCTGGAGTGACAGTGAGTTTAGATTTGAGTTGTTGTTTGTTGTTGATTATTTCTTCTTTGTTTCCGTCTGTCGTTCTGTGTCCTCACTCACCCTATCATTCCTCTGTGTTACTGTCTGAATGAAAGCTAACAGCCTGTTTATCTGCTTAGCAGTGTTGTTATAAACCCATCATATGACTCTCTGTTTTGTGGATTTGATTTGTATGGATGCCTTTAACATACAGTCTCTGTTGATGGAAAGTTTTATAAATCTTTATCGATTTTTTGTTTTTCTTTTTTTTTCTGTCTTTATCTGTTTTTATTGAGATTTTGGCATGTGGTCAACTTGACAAGCCAAACAAAAGCTAGTAGATTTTCAACTACTTCCAGATTAGTTTCGGTTTGTCCCGTCGATCGCAGATCATTGTTAACAGTTGCCATAGCTACGGATTAATTGCTTTATTCCTCTGACAGGGATTATGACTACTAACATCATCATAGGGGCCATTGCAGGCTCTATCCTGGTCCTCACACTAATTCTAGGAATTTCCGCATGGGGATACAAGTAAGTCATATGATCACAGATCATACTTCATACTTGCTGTGAACTGCAAATGACATTTTACATGCACATGTGATTGCAACAGGCTTTTTATGATTTTCTCTCAAGGTTTATGCTTATCACTCATCGTGTTTCTTTTCTCCCCATGAAGGAGCTACAGACAGCGTCAGTATGTTGAATCTGACGTGCACAGAAGATTCTGTCGGTTTGTCCACCTTTCTCTTTATTTTATGAGTGTTTTTGTTGTGTCCTTTAGGCATGTTACTTCGGACAAGGATTGGAAAATGTTAATTAGTCAAAGCAAGCATTACTAACACGATTGCTTATATATAGGATCATAGGATCAGGGATTTGAACAAACCATAAATATTACACTTCAGCATGTAAATTGTCCTGCACCAATTGTGCTGTTAATTTTCTAAGCGATTGGACAATTTCCATCTGGAAGACGATAGTACGGGAGAAAAAATCTGATAGGCTTGACTGTTGCCAGAATATCATAGAGATTTAAGGGGAAAGCTCTTTTGACCCACTAAACACCCTAGCAAATGACATAAATACTTGCTAGAAAACACTCTTAACACCTTAGCAAACTCAAGCGCTTCTCACATATCCTTGAGACAATGAAAGAATGTGGTTGACATTAACATTTATCCAAAGCAGCTTACAAATAAGGACTTATCACTGTGTTCTATTTGTGTAAAGAGTAATAATGTCAAAACCGTAGTGAAATGTATCAAGGATGTCAGAGACCCTCGGCCTGTATTGCAGCCCAGTTTTCAGTACAAACCCTCTTCTGTTTTCCAGGCAAATGCCGCCGGGTGATTACGTAAAGAAGCCAGGAGACGCTGATTCTCTCTACAGTGACATGCCTCAAGGCGTGAGCCCCAACTCCGGAAGCAGCTCCAAGAAGAGGTCTGCTTACCTGTCTCACCTCCAGATCAACACTTGCTCTTTCACCCCATCTATCCCCTCCATCAGCCAAAACATCTCTCTGTTCGGTTTCAGGTGTGCTTCATCTCCATCTTCATCATCATCGCTTTGCCTACTCTGCTAACAAACACACACAACACATAGTGCCAACTGAAAGGTTGCTCTTTCAAAGCTCAGGAGACTTTATAGTGTTCCTAATTTTGTCCCATTCAAAAGTATCAGTAATGTTTAAAATGTTTTTCCTAAAGAAATATAAATATAAGTAAATGAGACAATTGTTGACATACAGTTAGAATATGGGGCTTTAATATGAATGTTAATAGCATGCTTAGATAATTTGCTCTTTGAGAATCTACAGGTGCTGGTCATATAATTAGAATATCATCAAAAAGTTGATTTATTTCACTAATTCCATTCAAAAAGTGAAACTTGTATATTATATTCATTCATTACACACAGACTGATATATTTCAAATGTTTATTTCTTTTAATTTTGATGATTATAACTGACAACTAAGGAAAATCCCAAATTCAGTATCTCAGAAAATTAGAATATTACTTAAGACCAATACAAAGAAAGGATTTTTAGAAATCTTGGCCAACTGAAAAGTATGAACATGAAAAGTATGAGCATGTACAGCACTCAATACTTAGTTGGGGCTCCTTTTGCCTGAATTACTGCAGCAATGCGGCGTGGCATGGAGTCGATCAGTCTGTGGCACTGCTCAGGTGTTATGAGAGCCCAGGTTGCTCTGATAGTGGCCTTCAGCTCTTCTGCATTGTTGGGTCTGGCATATCGCATCTTCCTCTTCACAATACCCCATAGATTTTCTATGGGGTTAAGGTCAGGCGAGTTTGCTGGCCAATTAAGAACAGGGATACCATGGTCCTTAAACCAGATACTGGTTGCTTTGGCACTGTGTGCAGGTGCCAAGTCTTGTTGGAAAATGAAATCTGCATCTCCATAAAGTTGGTCAGCAGCAGGAAGCATGAAGTGCTCTAAAACTTCCTGGTATACGGCTGTGTTGACCTTGGACCTCAGAAAACACAGTGGACCAACACCAGCAGATGAGATGGCACCCCAAACCATCACTGACTGTGGAAACTTTACATTGGACCTCAAGCAACGTGGATTGTGTGCCTCTCCTCTCTTCCTCCAGACTCTGGGACCCTGATTTCCAAAGGAAATGCAAAATTTCATAACTTTGGACCACTCAGCAGCAGTCCAGTCCTTTTTGTCTTTAGCCCAGGCGAGACGCTTCAGACGCTGTCTGTTGTTCAAGAGTGGCTTGACACAAGGAATGCGACAGCTGAAACCCATGTCTTGCATACGTCTGTGCGTAGTGGTTCTCCCCCACATTTTTGAATGGGTTTTGTTTCACAATCCTCTCCAGGGTGCGGTTATCCCTATTGCTTGTACACTTTTTTTCTACCACATCTTTTCCTTCCCTTCGCCTCTCTATTAATGTGCTTGGACACAGAGCTCTGTGAACAGCCAGCCTCTTTTGCAATGACCTTTTGTGTCTTGCCCTCCTTGTGCAACGTGTCAATGGTCGTCTTTTGGACAATTGTCAAGTCAGCAGTCTTCCCCATGATTGTGTAGCGTACAGAACTAGACTGAGAGACCATTTAAAGGCCTTTGCAGGTGTTTTGAGTTAATTAGCTGATTAGAGTGTGGCACCAGGTGTCTTCAATATTGAACCTTTTCACAATATTCTAATTTTCTGAGATACTGAATTTGGGATTTTCCTTAGTTGTCAGTTATAATCATCAAAATTAAAAGAAATAAACATTTGAAATATATCAGTCTGTGTGTAATGAATGAATATAATATACAAGTTTCACTTTTTGAATGGAATTAGTGAAATAAATCAACTTTTTGATGATATTCTAATTATATGACCAGCACCTGTATATACAGTATATATCATAGTGAAACTGAATACTTTTCATTGCAGACTTTAGTATCTTAGGCTAATCTGAGCACAGCTAAGACATCTCTTATGAAACTCTAAAGTAGAAGCATGTGAGGTTACCTGGTTCTTTCAGGAGAAATATCTGAGAAGTAGGAGATTTAAAATAAAAGTCTAAATTTGCTCTCCATTTAATTTCATTGCTGTCTAGGAAAAACAGATATTAAATATTAAAGAGAGATATTAAAGAGGCCTCATTTGTCATTTTTCTATCCTATAGGACAGTATATGCTTAGGACACTCAGCTGCATTTTTTAAAAGTATTACATAATTTTCATTAAATAAATTGTATTTTTTTATCCCCTTTTTCTCCCAATTTGGAATGCCCAGTTCCCACTACTTAGTAGGTCCTCGTGGTGGCACGGTTACTCACCTCAATCCGGGTGGCAGAGGACAAGTCTCGGTTGCCTCCGCTTATGAGACAGTCAATCCATGCATCTTATCACGTGGCTCGCTGTGCATGACACCGCGGAGACTCCGCATGTGGAGGCTCATGCTACTCTCCGCGATCCACGCACAACTTACCATGTGCCCCATTGAGAGTGAGAACCACTAATCGTGACCACGAGGAGGTTACCCCATGTGACTTTACTCTCCCTAGCAACCGAGCCAATTTGGTTGCTTAGTAGACCTGGCTGGAGTCACTCAGCACACCCTGGATTTGAACTCACAACTCCAGGGTTGGTAGTCAGCGTCAATACTAACTGAGCTACCCAGGCCCCAATTGTACTGTTTCTTTGGCAAAAAAGTCAGTGTTATTGAAAACTACAGGTTTTTATTTGCTCCTTGATGCATTCTTACCTGTGGTACTTTTTGCTTAAAATGGTATAACTTTCTTTTTGTCTCTCTTGTGACTGTAAAATTCTTGTCAGGCTGTTGTGTCATTAATACTGGGGCAGTAAGTAAGTCAGTGTCTTCCTGGTGTCTCATTTTCTTTTCCATGATCTCATGCTCATCACAATGTGTTTGTTCTGTTCATCACAGTGATGTGACATCTGTCAGTCATCTATTTTCCTCATGCACAGAGCACTTTTAATCTCTGCGAGTGTATCAAAATTAGCTTAAATGACGACTGTTTCTCTGTTTTTTGGTCTAAAGATCTAACGGTCTGTCGCACTCCTGGAGTGAAAGAATCCCGGACGCCAAGCACATTTCTGACGTCTGTGAAAACGGACGACCCAGGAGCAACTCATGGCAAGGTAACACGCCCATAAACGAGGCCACATTTACACTGTCACCCAGTTCCAATTTTTTCCCCCAACATCTGGCAAAGATCTTGTTGCATGCATGTAAACAGCAAAAACAGTTATGAGATCTGTTTTTTTTTTTTTCAAAAACAGGTTTGGCAACCTATTTGGTCCTCTGTCAAATGTGGTTTAAAATGCAATATGTATCTGACATCTGGTCACAATTGGTTATGTCCAAAGTGGACAAAAATCAGATGTCAGAATGCAGATGTGTGCTAGGCCTTGCAGTGTAAAAGCAGCCTTAGTGATGGTGCTTGTGTCATATTTGTCTTAGTCTAGACTACATATCACATGTTCTTCTCCTCTCTCACTGCAGGAAACATCACAGGCACCCGTAGGAAGCTCAAGGGAAAGAAATTCCATCCTCGTTCCAACTCCACAGAGTAAGAGATGTAGTGTTGCCATAGTAATGACATGACATAATTCTTGACCGTTCAACAGCTGATGTAGAAACACTGGGTGGACGTTTAACTTTGCCTGGGGTCTTAAACTCTACATCATGTATCAGTACAACAGTGCGTAGAAGTCAAAGCAAAACAATTTTAAAATATGACGTTTTGGGGTAAATGTTTGTGTGTTTTGGGTGTGCATTGATGTCTGCATTTGTTTAATCTCTTGAACGAACAGTGCACTGAAACTGACCTGCACAAATAATCATTATCTGTACAAACGCAACACTCTTATTTCAGCTGCACGTTTGTGACAAGCTGAGTAAAAAGAAAGCAAAAACAATAAGCAGCTGACCTGCTCAAATAATACACATTTACCTTTGAATATTCATTAGAATGTTAAATTAGAATAATAATAAATTACATATTTTCTGAAGGTTCAAGGAAACTGCATCACACTTCTAAGTGCTTTAAACCTTGAAAAGCTTGTTGGTTGGGAAAGTTCTTCTGCTGAACGCTAAATATTTTGCAATATAATTTACAGGAATAGTTCACTCATAAAATGAAAATTCTGTCATCATTTACACACCCCTCATGTCATTCCAGTCCTTTATTACTTTCTTGTTTTTATGGAGCACAAATGAAGATATTTCGAAGATTGTTCATGTTGCTCTTTTCCATATAATGAAAGCATACAGTGACCACAGTTGTGAATCTCCAGAAAAGAGGGAACAGACCAAAAGTTTTAAGTGTTTTTCTGAAGTGTGAATGAGATATGAGAGCTATGGCGGATGGGTTTCAGATTCAGATTTAAAGGAGTAGTTAACCCAAAAATGACCATTCTCTCATTTACTCACCCTCATACCACCCAAGATGTGTATGACTTTCTTTCTTCTGCTGAACACAATTTTTTTTTTTTTGAAGAATATCTCATCTCTGTTTAGTCTCACAATGCAAGTGAATATGTACCAAAATGATGAAGCTCCAAAAGCACATAAAGGCAGCATAAAAGTAATTTATCAGACTCCAGTGGTTAACTATGTATCTTCAGAAGCGATACGATAAGTGTGGGTTGAAAACAGATAAATATTCAAGTTCTTTTTAACTTTAAACCTCCACTTTTATTTTCACTTTCACATTCTTTTTTTGTCTTTGGCGAATCGCATTCTTTGTTCATATCACCTCCTACTGGGCAGGGAGGAGAATTTACAGTTAAAAAGGACTTAAATATTGATCTGTTTCTCACCCACACTTATCATATGAATATATAGATTTAAACACTGTAATCCTATGGATTACTTTTATGCTGCCTTTATGTGCATTTTGGTGCTGAAATATTCTTCTAAAAATCTTCATTTTTGTTCAGCAGAAGAAAGAAAGTCAAACACATCTAGGATGGCAAGAGGTTGAGTAAATAATGAGAGAATTTTTCCTTTTTGGGTGAACTATCCCTTTAAATTTCTCTCTAGTCTTAACACAAAGCTATCAAATGTCTTCAGAAGACTTGGAATATAGCACATGAATCATATGGACTGCTTCTATATTGCTTCTCTGTCATTTTTGAAGCTCGATAGGCTCCATCCCTATTCACCGTTGTCTTATGGAAAAGAGCAGTGTAAAAACTTGACTACACTTTTAAATGTCATGGAAGAAAGAAAGTCATTCAGGTTTAGAACGCTATGAGAATGAATAAATGATGACACAAATTAAATTTTTGGATGCAATAACCCTTCCATTGGAAAACCAGTCCATTGGATGCTGATGTTACAGCAGCTGTAAAGAATTTAGTAAATTGTTGTCTTTAATCTTTTTTCCTGCACCCCTTCAAACCAAAGAAGCTTTATAATATCTGTGTGCATGATGTAGTCTGACCTGCTGTCTGGTCTCTCAACTGCATGTTGGACTGTAAAGAATGTCACTGCTGCTGCTGTCTTTTACCAGCTCCTTTCCTTCTTTCTCCTATCTCTACTTTTCTTTCTCTTCTCCCCCTTTTAAATCTCTTTCTTTCTTTCTCTCTCTCTCTCTCTCTCTCTCTCTCTCTCTCTCTCTCTCTCTTTCTCTCTCTCTTACTGTTGCTTCTTGCCCATCTTGTTTAACCCCTTGCATCAAATCAGAGTATTATATAACTAAATGGGTAGATGTTAATAAAAACACGGAAGGACCTTATATTAGGTACATCATTAGATTGCATTATATCTGTCCCTTATTCATCGATTTTCTTCTTGAGTTTTTTTTTTCTTTTCTCTATCCAAGTATCATTTTTCAGAGATAGCAGCTGAGTGTTAGGGTTTGAAGAGCCCTGACTCTAAGAACCAACCCCAAAACATCCAAAAAATAAACATTTCAATGTTTCTTTTTGATCTTTTACTAATCCATTCCAAAGTGTCATCAACAGTTACACTGGAAACTAAACTGCTATGTTGAATATTAGATAACATTTTTAAAAGTATGTGTACATGCTTGAACATTTCTAGAATTTAACAGGAATTTTGTAATCATGAACCATAAATATTTGTCCTAAGAAATCTTCCATTCTTACTTCATGATACAGTCGTGTAATTGACCACTTGTCTATAAAGGAAACAGAAGGCATTTGATAATCAATAGATCATTTGATGTACTTGTCAAAAATCATGAGATTACAAGCAAGTATCCAGGAATGGTTTTCATATGATTATGAACCTCACGAAATCTTTCACTGCAAAATCAAAAGAATGAAATAAGAATTTGTTCTTATTTTCATTTTGCAAAAATAATGTCAAGACTATTTTTAGGATCTGTAAGATTTTTGCATTGTATATTAATCTTCCCAACTCCCTCACCAAAATATTCTCATTATCATAACATATATAATATATAAATATACAGTATATGTGACATTTACATATTACATCTATGCATTTTGCAGATGCTTTTATCCAAAGTGACTTACAGTGCAATTATTACAGGAACAATCCCCCTGGAGCAACCTGGAGTTAAGTGTCTTGATCAAGGACACAATGGTGGTAGCTGTGGGGATTGAACCAACAACCTTCTGCTTACCAGTTCAGTGTTTTAGTCCACTTTGCCACCACCACTCATGTGAGAATTGCTAATTAGAATGTTAAATTAGAATGTAAAATTCTGGACCAAAACTGTTCTGGCATATTTTGGTGAAGGCAATTTGTGGTGGTGGCTTAGTGGGCTAAAGCACAGAACTGGTACGCAGAAGGTTGCCAGTTCAATCCCCACAGCCACCACCATTGTGTCCTTGAGCAAGGCACTTAACTCCAGGTTGCTCCAGAGGGGATTGTCCCTGTAATGAGTGCACTATAAGTCACTTTGGATAAAAGCGTCTGCCAAATGCATAAATATAAATGATAGTTCTAATGAAAATAATGTCACAATGCAAACAATTTTAATGGTTCTCAAATAGGCTTAATTTTCTTTATGTAAAATATAATTAATTATTATTTTCTTTTCATTTTGGGGTGAAATATTACCTGGACATGTTTTCATGAGATTCACCCAGGTTCTCTCTGTAGGTTCTTGTATTTGTGTATCTGTGTCTGTACATCAAAAGACCAAACCAAATCATTGACTGTAATTGAAATATATAGTTGTAGTTGAAATGCTAATTTTATTCCTTCATTTTTATCTGTCCTTCTCACATGCAATGTGCTCTCTCTGCATACCAGCTGCAGCTTAAAGTGTGCCGCTTGACGTTTCTGTGCTCTATGATGTCATCATCATTATACGGCTGCCGTATTCTATGTACTCACATTCACATGTGTGTGTCCTGATCACCTCATCATGTCCGCCATGTTTGTAAACCCACATGACGACGGGGATGTTTGCTTGTTAAATGTCCTAAAAACATCACAATGTGCTCACAGTATCTGCCCAGCATTACTCCAGTAAAAAGCCAGTGGGTATTTTTGGCAAGGACTGATGAAGTCAGTGATTTTGGATATTTGGATGATTGCTTGCAGTGGAAACCCTCCCTCTGACCTCTTAAAAGGGGTCAAAGGTGACAGCTCCATGTTTGCTCTGACCTTTGATGCTGTAATCCTGTTAAGGCACATCAGTTCTAATATTGCATCTCTCTGATCCCTCAGGACGCTGTCACCGGCCAAATCGCCCACTTCTTCAACGGGCTCCATTGCCTCCAGCCGGAGATACCCCTACCCCATGCCTCCACTCCCAGATGAGGAGAGGAAGGCCAACAGACAGAGTGCCAGGGTAAGATAGGAAGTTCAGTTACATCACTTCAATGTAATTTGGCACTTGTCATTCAACACAATAGGACAATTTAGTCAATTTCATCAGAAGTTATGATTATCTCTTTTGTTTCTCAAGGGGCAGTCACACTTTATTTCTGCAAAAGTTTTTACTTCCTTTAAAGGGATAGGTTACCCAAAATAAAAATTGACTTATCATTTACCCTCCTGCCATCCCAGATATGTATGACTTTCTTTCTTCCGCAGAGCACAAATAAAGATTTTTATAAACGTATCTCAGCTCTGTAGGTCCATACAATGCAAGTGAATGGTCTCCAGAACTTTGAAGCTCCAAAAGTAACATAAAGGCAGCATAAAAGTTATCCATAAGACTCCAGTGGTTAAATCCATGTCTTCAGTAGTGATATAATAGGTGTGGGTTAGAAACAGATCAATATTTAAGTCTTTTTTAACTATCAATCTCCACTTTCACTTTCACACTCTTCTTTTGTTTTTGGTGATTTGCATTCTTTGTGCATGTCGCCACCAACTGGTCAGGGCTGGTAAAGGTGGAGATTTATAGAAAAAAGGACTTAAATATTGATCTGTCTCTCACCCACACCTATTATATCACTACTGAAGACATGGATTTAACCACTGGAGTCTTATGAATTACTTTTATGCTGCTTTTATGTGACTTCTGGAGCTTCAAAGTTCTGGTCATGATTCACTTGCATTGTATGGACCTACGCAGTTGAGATATTCTTCTAAAAACATCTGCGTTGGCATGAGGTTGAGTAAATGATGAGAGAATTTTCAATTTTGGGTGAACTATCTCTTTAATATATGTGCGATCGTATAGTTGGAGCCAGGAGTTGCATTAACCGAAAATTCTCTGTCATTTACCAATTCTTTTAATAATTCCAAATGCTCTTTGTCATTTTGACAGATATAAAAGAAACAAGGGAACCATTTTAGTGCATAAGTTCTGACTTCACTCTCTCTCACTCTCCCACTGTGTGTGCGTGCGTGCCCTGTTAATTGCCTAAGATTAAAGATGCGTTTCGGGTGATCCAATCACAAGCGGACAGGCGCCATCACCATTTAGCCTACAGCTGGTATTATGCATCTCTTTTGACCACTTGTGTTTGGATTTTGAGTGGAGAGTCTCTGATTTCATGCCTGCATACATAAATCTTTATGTCAGTGTGTTACTGCATGATAATAAAGCGCAAAAAGAAACCACGTAAAAAGCGACGCATCGTTTCTGCCAAATATACATGCATTTAATTGAAGTGAAAACAGTACACTTAGAGCAGAATTGTCAGTTATTGCAGCAAACAGTTAAAACTGAATGTAGCCCTAGTACTTTCGAAATAAAACAAGTATGATGGATAAAAATAGATAAAAACAGTTGACAGATTTCACCAACAGTCGCGTAGTATATGATCTCCAACCAGTAGTGGACAAAGTACACTAATCCTGTAGTTGAGTAAAAGTACAGATACCCTGATGAAATATTACTCTAGTTAAAGTGAAATTACTCCTTTAAAATGTCCACTTGAGTAAAATTACAAAAGTATTTGCTTTCAAATATACTTAAGTATCAAAAGTACTGGTCTATTAAAGGGATAGTTACCTCAAAATGAAAATTCTCTCATCATTTATTCACCCTCACACTATCCCAGATGTGTATGACTTTCTTTCTTCTGCAGAACACAAACAAAGATTTGTAGAAGAATATCTCAGCTCTGTAGTTCCATACAGTGCAAGTGAATGGTGGCCAGAATGTTGAGGCTCCAAGAGCACATTAAGGCAGCATAAAAGTAATCCAGATGACGTCAGTGTTTAAATCCATTTCTTCAGAAGAGATATGATAAGTGTGAGTGAGAAATAGAGCATTATTTAATTATTTTTACTATAAATTTCCACTTTCACTTTCTTTTTCTTTTGTTTTTGGCGATTCACATTCTTTGTGCATATGGCCACCTTCTGGGCAGGGAGGAGAATTTATAGTAAAAAAGGACTTAAATATTGATCTGTTTCTTACCCACACCTACCATATCACTTCCGAAGGCATGGATTAAACCACTGGAGTCGTATGGATTACTTTTATGCTGCCTTTAAGTGGTTTTTAGAGCTTCAAAGTTCTGGCCACCATTTACTTGCATTGTATGGACCTACAGAGCTGAAATATTCTTCTAAAAATCTTTGTTTGTGTTCTGCAGAAGAAAGTCATCCACATCTGGGATGAATAAATTAAAAGAAAATTCTCATTTTTGGGTGATCTATCCCTTTAAGGCTTTTGTTTAATATTTTTTGCAATTCAATATGCAGTATCCTCCTGCTCATTTAAATTTAAGGAGAGAGTAGTCTAATGTCACAGGCACACAGATAGTTTAGAGCTTTTTATTAAGTAAAACTGCCATACACAATAACACTGTGTGTGTGTGTGTGTGAGTGTGTGTGTGTGTGTGTGTGTGTGTGTGGCACTTTCCTGACTGTATGTGTGTTTCATACTTGAAAAGGAGTCATTCAACATAACATTTTTACATTTAAATTGTAAAATGACAGCACCGTACTAAACAATACAACAGTAGTATGGTTAAACGAATGCAACTTTGTGAATGCAATGGTACAGTATGGTTATTTGAGTTATATGATTATTCATATTATAAAACCATACTGCCATACATTAAAGCAAGGGTCTTCAATAATGAAGACATTAACCAAAAGTTTCACCTGTGTTCTCAAGAAGAGTATTCTTCATAAATGTCAGGTCAGTGCAGATTGTGTGTTTCAAATTGTTTATTGTTAATTTTATTTATTACGATATCTTTTGGCAAAACAATGTTTTTTTTTTTCTTTGTGAATTGCCAGTTAGTACATATTTGCTATTTTATCAATAATTTTGTGCTTCATGATTGTTTTACTGTTTAAAAAATTTAAGGACAACATACCCCGCTAGGTCAGTATGTGTTTAATAATCTGAATCGTTGTAATGACCGAAGACGCTAAACAGATGAGATTGTAGATTGCATTAAAGCTAGACAAATCTGGTTTCATGTTTTAGTCTTGCTATTTATTTTATGATTTGATCATTCCTAAAACAGAGATTAATATATTTTCTTTGACATATAAAGAGAAATAGGCCTAATAAACTTTTCACTGCTCTTTATATAGCTCTCTCTATATATCCTATGTTACCCTGCAACCTAATTTGCATTGGCCAGAGTGCATTTAAGATTACTGCTAGCAAGCAAGTACATTCGTGTCAGTTTTATTAATATAATATTAAAAATTACTTACCTTGATGTGTTTTTCAAGTTTGATGGCGAGTTCATGAAAGCTGATACCATCATCGTATATTTTGCTAGGCAGGCACAGAAGACATTTAAAAATGCTCTCAAATGCATTAGGCAATGCTATCCACCTTTTTCCTGAACACGGAAGTGTTCCACGATTTGACTGTTTTCAGTTTCCAGTGTCCAGTGTTTTCACTCGCATTGGCATATATTCTTAGCAGTTAATGTAATGTTTAAGGTATTACATTTGTAAAAATTGTCAAAAAACATGCTGATACTTCACAGTCGAGATTACCGTTTTTCTTATAGATAGTGCCTCACCTGAGTTTGTAGATGACATGAAGCGATGGTCCGAGGTTAGTTATGCTGATATCATTAAATATTCAATATTTCATATTCATAACAATTTAGAGTTGTTATGACAGCCAGCTACTGCACAAGTTGAGCCTGAAATTCATTTTTACTCCTAGTAACACTTAAATGGTTGTTCTCCTCTGGATCGCTCGTTTTGGAAGTTTTTACTTGGCGTCTCGAGACCAGAAATAGGAAACAGGCAATTAGAATCATCATGGCACCGCCCAGTGGTTGCTCAGGAAAACTGTAGATATCTGAACGGTAACCCTCGTTATGCAGAAACTCTTGCGAGTCTGCATTTGTTGCTGGGTTATGGTTAAAGTGTCGCGAGAACAAGACCTACTAGTCTATTTTTATTTAATGCTATTTATTAATTTCAGAGTAGTACATTTTTTTTAAATGTAGTGGAGCAAAATGTAAGATTTTATGCTTTTGAATGTAGTGAAGTAAAAGTTTCCTAAAATAAAAATAATCTGATAAAGTACAGATACCTGAAAAATGTACTTAAGTACAGTAATGAAGTAAAAATACTTTGTTACTGTCCACCACTGCCTCCAACTATGATTCCATCTCGTCGTAAGATATCAAACAATGTTTTCTATTTTTGAGCCAACTATCCATGACTACAGAGAAAATCTTTTAGTCCTCCGACTCGGACTTGCACGGCAGATGTTTGTGTACATCTGTCATTCGGCTCCTAGAACAGGAGGGTGTGTGTGTCTACGTGTTTGTAATCAGATTGGATCAACTTGACAGTTAGGTAGTGTGAGATCTCCATTTGTTTGGTGTGATATGCCCAGTTGTTGTCTTTAGTGAATTTTCAAAGTCATTAAGTGTGTGATGTATAGTATTTTTCTATAAGTCCTGTACTGTAATCCAGCCTTCAGATGGCAAGCCAGTCTACTATACACTTTTTCACAGACTGTGAAGACGCGTTTCCGCCTTATTTAGCAGCGTAAATTTAGCAAACTTTTTATATGATAATTTTGTAAATATTGTCTAAGTTCATAACATTATGCTTTGTGTTATATTACTCTGGAATTAGTTTTAAGAAATTAATTACCACAGCTGCGAGATGGCTTCATTTACAGCTGCTGAGAGAGTGACAGTAAATTTGGCATCTTTTCCCATCTGACTTGGTCTTAATCCACCACTTTCTATTTTTTTCCTCTTCTGGAAAGTCATTCAAATGTAATAGTAGACTTTTTCTTTTGCTCTTGAAGCAAATGGGTAAGTGAAAATAATATTTGTTGGAATCTCCCTTTCACTCCCATTCACCGCTGTCGAAGTTTACTCTGCAAACATTTACTTCCGCATTCCAAAACCCAGAGTGTGAAAAAGGTCTTTTGTGGGTCATTTTTTCAGATTTACCCGCCCCAAAATGGAACGTAAAAACAAATCAAGGTGGCTGGTTGCTTTTCATGTCGGTCAGACTTCCTGTCTAAGTGGGCAGTTTTGGGGAAGAATAAGCTGCAATGTAGACCAGGAGTACATTTTATGTACATTTTCAAGTATTTTTTAACTTTTAATTTGTGTTTCAGTCAGAATCTAGTGTGACTGCCTCTTCAGATGAATACAGCTAAGCTGTTTGGTTATATATTATATTTACTAGAATTTATTATAGCATGTGTTCATGTTATTTATTTCAGCTGTGGGAAACATCAATATAAAAAAACTGGTTTGCAAAACTCTGTGAGGATTTTCATCTGCTTTTGTATGAATGAGAAAATTAAAAACCAATAAGAAAATATGGAATTAAAATGGAGAAACAGAAAAATGTGAGTGGAAATGTTGGGCGTGGTCTCCTCCGATGTCTGTTCAGCATTTGTGGTGTGAAGCCGTCTCACCGTGGATGTTGAAGAGCACGGTATTACATTCCCATTTCTGCTGTCATTCTTAAAAAGGACTCAGGAACATGACTTCATCACGAGACAAACCCGAAGTGGCATCTGTGCTGAACAGATACACAGGCATCAACAGCCACTCGTGCCCTCAGTTAACCCCACCTTATTGTGACCCATGGCCTGCCCCGCCTCCAAACACACATGCTGTCTTGTGATTGGTGCCGTAATTGCCCAGGTGCAAGAAGCTCGTATAAGAGCAGGAAGTAACTTTGTTTTGAAAGCACGCTGTCACTGTAGAACCTACTGCTGTATGCATGAGAAAACATGTTTATCGATTCCTTGTAGTGTAATAATGTAAAAATGTTTGAAGATATTTCACTCAAGGGGGCCGCATGTATTGGAGGACAGCTCTGTAGGCTGGTAAGATTTGTTTATGTTTTAAACATCCTTCCAAGTTCTCATCACAGTTCCTACAGTCACATTTTCTCAGCGAATTTTGTACATATGTCATATAATGCAGAAACACCAATTGAAATGTGAGATTGTAGTATTTTTCGGTTTCATGTTTGGTTGTGGAGAGCGTGGCAGAAATGTTCTTCTGCTTTAGAGAGTTTGTCCTGTGATTGTCTTCCTAAATTTCCAAAATTCATCTCAAATCCCCTTAAGCCTAGCAGACCTAGACAGAAATTTTAAGTAAAAAGCAAACCAACTTTCTTTAGTGTGTGCACTTCCATCATGTTCCAATTAAGATTTTGTTGTCACAGATGTTATGATAAAACTCTTGGAAAAAAAAAACTTGTTTGACATCTTACTGGCCAGTTTTCATGTACTGTCTCAAGAGAGCTGCTACGAGCAACAGCAAATTTCCATTCAATGCAAAAATGATTAAAAAGATATTCCAGGTTCATTGACAGCTTTTGTGGCATAATGTTGATTACCACAAAAAAGTATTCTGATTTGTCACTCCTTTTCTTTAAAAAAAAAAAAAAAAAAGCAAAAATGGTTATTCCAGACCAGGTCGCTTGTTTCTTTTGCGAGATCTGGCAACCCTACAATTGATATTTCACCGATCCCTTAACGTAGAGTACTGTCATTTAAAAAAGAATGTAATTAACCGTTCTTTATTTTGTTCTAATTGGTTACCATTTGGAAAGGTGACTGCGGAAATTCTGAACCAGAATGAAAAAAATACAGTTTTTGCTCAGAATGAACCGAAATGAAAAACATTTTGTTTTTAGTCCCTGATTTTAACATTAACGGATTGGCCCCATACATTTCCATTGTAAGAAAAGGGGGGACAAGACAATTACATTTTGTAGTAATCCACATTATGCTACAAATGCTGTCGACTGAGCTTCACTTGTATTGAACCCGGTATATTCCCTTAACATGTTAAGTATTAACACATAAATAAACTCGTAAACTCATAATAATATCACAAGATTGCAAAATAAGTAATCATGTTTCAGAAAAATAAATGAACCAACAAACTATTATTATGATTTTTTTCAAAGTTAGAGTCCTAACACAAACCTAAACATAAAGTCCAACCCCTTACCCAAACTCTAAACCTAACCATCAAAAATAAGTTTTGTTTACAATAGAAAAAAGAAAACATTTGTGTATGGAACGAGACGAGGGGTATTTGTAGTTCACAGATATTTCCTTTCTTAAAACATTGATAGGAGGCACGCTAAAATGTAATGCCTATATCATAATGATCTGAAATTCTGTTTGTTGATTGGTCAGTCATTAGACAACTTCAGGAACAGTCTGGGAGAAGAACGACCTTGTAACTGATACAGCTTCAGTAGCTTGCGATTAGTTGTGTCAAGTCCACACCTTAGCTGTGACAACATGACTGAAAACAAGAAATATGCGCAGGGCGAAGAACTTCTGTCTTGTAACGTGCACAAGGTCTTAGTTTGTCTCTGTTTGTTTGAAAGAGTTTATTTTCCCTCATGCTCACAGCAGAATGTAATTATTTCATTTTTTCATCATCTCACGTCATTTATAATTCTCTCGTAAGCGTAAGGAATGTGATTTTAGCTGATTGTTTTAGGTACTTTGCTTATTGTGAAACATGCTGCCATTGTCATGGAAATGACAATGAATTTTTAGATTTCTGCTGAAGAGGAACAATTTTGCATATACAGAACATAAAGTTAACAAGAATTACAAGAATTCAAGAAAATGAAGTAGAAATTGGCAAATCATGGTTTGTCATAGATTATAGTAGAGATGGAAACGCTGTACACAAAAACTAAACCTGGAGACTAGTAAATGTAAAACTACATATGTTTCCTTTGAGTTCAGTTAAATTATTAACGAGAACGTTATACTTTTATGGACAAATAAATGACATATTAAGATTTTTTTTTTTTTTTGATTAAACATGAGTAGAATGAATTTCAGTGAAAATTCTAAATTGCTCGTAAAACTATTCTTCATTCTTCGTCCACAGAAATGTTCTCATGTTTCATGATTGATGCCCATTACTTGGTAAACATATTTGCCATTTGTTTACAGCTCGACACTATTTTACATTGAGAAACTCTTCAGTATCCCTCATAAAACTTGGTCAAATGACCATTCAGCCTTGATAGATTACTTTTGCATTCAGTATTGTATTAGTAATGGTAGTTTTCATCTGTACATAGCCTACTGTGCGTTTGATCTGTCTGCACTGATTTTTTGCACTCTGCCTGTAACCCACAAGTAACATCAGAAAACATTGCCATGATGCATATGAAGTATTTTTAAGGTAACTTTGTAAAGTCTTTTCCTCCCCAGTATTGTTACCTGTACATATTTAATCCCAACAACAATTAAGTGCTTTAGAATGATTACTACTGCAATAGGTTTTTGAGCAAACTGAGGTTTAGCTAAATATTTTTTATTGTTTCGTAAACAGGTCGCCTTTGTACACCATGTGGGTCACTGCTGCCCTGTTTATGTGTTTGTAGCTGCAGTTTACGTGCAGAAATACATTCAATGCCATCGGAATTGCTTCATTTAATTAAGGCCATAATAACTGACCATCTGAAGCAATACTCTCAGCTCACTATGACCCTGATCTCTCCGTAAAAAAAGCAGTCTTTACAGCTCACACTGGAATAAACTCTCAGGTGGAGAGATGCTGTTTCAGTCAAACACGAGTCTCATCCTGATGCCAGTCACTGTCAGGGGCGTAGATTCCAGGGGGTAACCCCCCCCCCCAATAATCAAAACAAGCAAGTACATCCCCCTCAATATTTATACCATGATCAATGGAAATATGTAAATGCTTCAAGTTGCAACCCCCCCAAAGTTCAAGCCAAATCTACACCCTTGGTCACTGTCATTTTAAAACTGTATTTGTTTAGACTTGTCAGTGCAGTGACTGGAGGATAAAACCAAATGCTTTTGAATGTATGTAGGAAAATTCATATTTACACTCACCAAACGGGTCCAGATCATTTATACTGGGATCACATTCACACACATCCTGAACCAACTTACAAATATAGGACAGTGTTAACTGGAAGTGAATAATGATTTTTAACACAGATTGGTTTCAGTAGTGAAATTGTACATTTTGGGTCTTTTTTAATGCCTTATGCTAATTCAACAGCTGTCACACACTCTGTTATTTCTCTTCTGTTCGCATCTGACAGTGTACACAGTGTTTGTTTTCTTCATGGCTGTTTTCTTACATTGTGTGCTGTACATAGATTGACAATTAAATGATAAAGCTCATTTTTTTCATACAGTATCCATTCAGTATTGTAATATATTTAAGATAAAGTAAAACTTTCATTCAAATAATGTCTCTTGTGTGTGTGTGTGTTGTGTTCAAAAAGTTTAAGTGTGTTTTAGTGTATGTGTTCAGTATTATTAGCTGGTTAAAATGGTTCTGACTCTAAATTTTGATTGGATGTTGCAACCGTTTAATATAAAAGCAATAAGCCACTTGAAGCCATGCGTTACAATGAGTTTACCATGGTTAAGTGTGTTTTAGACATTCCGGTTTGTGTCTTGCCAAAAAATATCCCTTACCATTAACCACTGTAAAGCATACCCTTTTGTGGCTTACTGCTTTACTAGAAAACATTCTTATTCTTTGTTTGAAGGTGCTTCATTTTGCAAAGATTATAGAGTTACATACACATTGTGGTATTTGATTACACCAAATTACAACAGCTACACAGTATTACCAAAGAGCAATTAAAATGTTACAAAATGCTAATTGCTCACATATTTTTTCATTAGTGCTTTCAGAGAAAGACAAATGGTATCAAAGTCCTGAATTCATCAAAAATGAAACTTGGCACATGAGCTTCGGCCACCTGAAAAAAAGAAGAAAAAAGACAATGCTTTCAAAACCCCAAATAATTTTTCTATTAGAATATTTGTCTTTTAAATAAAATTAATATTAAATATCTCAATATTTCCAATCTTTCTGGGCAGTTTAGTGTACTGCACATAGTCTTCCAGAAACATTAATGCTCCAACTACATCTGAAGGCATATCTGGAATTTTCTGGCTGTAAGGAAGAGACGAACACTGCTCAGCATTTCAGTCAATATCATGCAGAAAAGTGCACAAATTATATTTTAAAAGATATATATTTTCCATAAAGAAAAGTATTTAAAACTTTAAAATAAAGTTACATTTGTTAACATTAACAAACAACATTAGTTGAACATGAACTAAAAATGAACAATACTTTTACAGAATTTATTAATCTTGGTTCATTTTAATTTCAACATATACTATCACTTTTAAAATCAAAAGTTGTAATTGTTAACATTAGATAATGCACTATGAAATATCATGAACTAACAATGAACAATTGTATTTTTATTACCTAACATTAACAATTATTCATAAATACTGAAAAAAAAAAAAAAAAAAGATATTGTTCATTGTTAATTCATGATACCTAATGGATTTACTCATGTTAACAAATGCAACCTTATTCTTTTATTTTTTTATTTTTAATGCATTGTGACTATTTTCACGACACTTAAGCACATTTCCCCACCCCAATTCTCATTACTGTAATGGAAAAAATTATGTATTTCTAAACTTTAAATTATTTACATGTGTTGGTAGTGTTTGTTGTACTGCCTTGATTCAAATAAAACATAAAAAATGTTAAAAAAAAAAAAAAAAGTACAAAAAATAAAATAAAATATTGTTAAAGCAATAAGAATATACTGAAAATAATCATTGAAAATAATGTGAATTACAAAAAAAAACAAGTATAATATCAGAAAGCAATATGAGAAATTGGGAGGAAAATTTCTTTATTGTCATGAAAAAAAAAAATTCTTAATGGTCCTAAAATAGTTTTCTTTATGCAAATATAATGTCTCATTTTTCTGGACATGTTTTCATGAGATTCACCCTTCCATTGCCGCATACTAAAGTGAAATACCTTGTGCACTGCTCCATTATGGAGCGAATAAACTGGCCAATCAGAGCCAGGAACTGTTGAGAATATCTGGAGTGAAACTGTTTCAAGAGCATCAGCAGACCCAAGACCAGAGGAGCCCAATCAACCACATCTGAGGCCTTTCGGCACCTCATTCCTATGACAACACAAACGCAGCCTCTATCAAGCACACACACTCTTGAAGAGCCTCAGTGTTTTAATGTTATAATTTACACATAAACGTGGAATATCAGACCTTGGCTAATATTGTACTGCAGTTTTGGCAGCTGAGGGTTGAGAAACAGGAAGTTCACGATGGGACAGACGCTTCGTCGTGATTTACACTGGCGGCCAACAATTTGCATATATGTTTACAATAATGTACAGATTTTGCTGTTTCAGAAGGAAATTGGTACTTTAATTCACCAAGGTGGCATTCAGCTTATCATAAAGTATAGTCAGGACATTACTGATGTAAAAAACAGCACCATCAATATTTGAAAAAAGTAATTTTTGATCAAATCTAGACAGGTCCCATTTCCAGCAGCCATCACTCCAAAACCTTATCCTTGAGTCTTCTTCTCCCTAGCGTTTTTCCCGCATAAGTGCAGGGTCCGCTTTCCGGCAAGCCGTTCTCCACTTTCTCCGATCCAGGGCATCCTTGGGGGCGACATCGACGTGCTTCATATCTTCCTTGATTCGATCCATCCACCTCGTCTTTGGTCGCCCGCGCTGCCGTTTTCAATCGGGGCTGAGCCGTAATGCTCTTCTTACCACTGACTCCTCCTCGCTTCGGGTCACATGGCCATACCTTCGGAGGCGAGCTTCTTTCATCTTCTCCGTGATCGGTGCCACTCCCATAATCTTGCTGACGTCCTCGTTCATAACGTGGTCCAGTCGTGTCAGTCTCAGTGTCCACCTGAGCATACGCATTTCCATTGTGTGGAGGGCCTGTTCATGCTTGGTGGTCGCAGGCCAGCATTCTGCTCCATAGAGGGCGACTGGGCGGATGACCGTCTTGTAGACCTTTGCCTTGAGGTGCGTGGGCATGCGTCGGTCGCATAGGACGCCAGTGACCTGGCGCCACTTCATCCAGGCGGCGTTAACTCTTGCTCTTGCGCCCGGGAGACTGTCGCCGTCGGCCGAGAGGGTGGAGCCAAGGTACTTGAACTGTTCCGTTTTCTTCAGGTCTTTCCCGTTTATGGTGACTGTGCCAGCGGTTTGGGGGCCCCCTTCCATGTACTCCGTCTTGTCGAGGTTGAGTTTTAGCCCACTTTCGCCAAGGTGGTCATTCCACTGTTGCACTTGGGTGTTGAGTTCCTGGCGGGTCTCTTTGGTGAGGAAGACATCGTCGGCGTACAGCATTGTCCATGGGTGGTTCGTTTGGATGTCGGCCGTTGCTGTGTTCATGCAGTGGATGAAGAGCAGGGGTGATAGGGCTGACCCCTGGTGTACGCCAACCCGGATGTCAAACAGTGGCGAAGTTCCCACAGGGCACCGGACGCTGCTCTGTGGTGTCTTGGTAAAGGAGTTGGGTCCAGTGCACGTATTCCTCTGGGATTTGGTGCGATCGAAGCGCTCGCCATATGAGGCTGTGAGGGACTCTGTCAAAAGCTTTCTCCAGGTCGAGGAAGGCCATATGGACCGGTTTGTTCTTCTCCCTGTGCCTCTCCATGAGCAGGCAGTCGGCGTGGATGGCATCTGTAGTTCCGGATCCCTTGACAAAGCCACATTGGTTTGGCATGATGCTGGTGATGCTGCGTAGTCGGCAGTCCAGAACGCGTTCGAATATCTTCATCGTGTGACATAGAAGTCGGATTGGCCGGTAATTGGTGCAGTCGCTGACATCCCCCTTGCCTTTCCAGATCGGCACAGTGACGCTGGTTGACCAAGCCTGGGGAGGCCTGTTATTTGCGATGATCTTGTTGAAGAGTAGTGCAAGGATATCTGCGCCTCTGCGCCCCATGAGTTTCCAGGCTTCGGCGGGGATGTCATCGGGTCCAGTTGCCTTCCCGTTTTTCATCTTCTTGACAGCCTGTGACACTTCGGTGATGGTGATCGGCTGAACTGGTCCAGCGATGGGATCCATGCTGGGTATCGGAGGGTGTTGGAACTCTTCGTTGGAGATCCCTGAGAAGTAGTTGCGCCATCGCTGAAGAATGGCTGGCGGGTTCTGTAGTAAGCGGTGGTTGGTGTCCTTGATGGTGGCTACCTGGGCAATGGCTTGTGTGGACTGGTGACAAGAGCTGGCTAGGCGGTAGATCTTGTTTGGCCCCTCTGGTGTGTCCAGCTGGTTGTACAGCTCGTCGAGGTGTTTCAGGCCACTGCCTGTTTCGCCGTCGACTTGAGGGACTTGTCTCGGTCGAGGTCAGCGGGCAGATGCGTTTGGAACCAGGTCTTGTAAGCCCTGTTCTTTGCTTTGATCGCCTCTTGCACTTCTTCAGTCTACCACCAGACTGCTTTGTCAACACCTTATTCTTGAGTAATCATGCTAAATTGCTAATTTGGTACTAGAAAATCACTTGCCATTATATCAAACACAGTTTAAAGCTATCTGGTTCGTTAAATGAAGCTTAATATTGTCTTTGTGTATTGTCAATATTAGGTAAAAAATGGCAAAAAAGAAACAGCTTTCTCTAGAAACTCATCAGTCAATCATTGTTTTGAGGAATGAAGGCTATATAATGCTTGAAATTGCCAAAAAACTGAAGATTTCATACAAAGGTGTACACTACAGTCTACAAAGACTGGACAACTGGCTCTAACAAGGACAGAAAGAGATGTGGAACTAAACAAGAGGATAAGTACATCAGAGTCTCTAGTTTGAGAAATAGACGCCTCACATGTCCTCAGCTGACAGCTTCATTGAATTCTACCCACTCAACACCAGTTTCATGTACAACAGTAAAGAGAAGACTCAAGGGTGCAGGCCTTATGGGAAGAATTGCAAAGAAAAAGCCACTTTTGAAACAGAAAAACAAAAAGAAAAGGTAAGAGTGGGCAAAGAAACACAGATATCGGACAACAGATTATAGGAAAAGGGTGTTATGGATCTTAAACCCATTGAGCTTTTGTGGGATCAGCTAGACTGTAAGGTGCGTGAGAAGTGCCCGACAAGACAGCCACAACTATGGCAAGTGCTACAGGGAGCGTGGGGTGAAATGTCACCTGAGTATCTGGACAAACTGACAGCTAGAATGCCAAGGATCTGCAAAGCTGTCATTGCTGCACATGGAGGATTTTTTGATGAGAAACCTTTGTAGTAGTTTAAGAAGTTCTGAACATTTTTTTCAAATTGTAATAGTAATTTTTCACGTTATTAATGTCCTGACTATACATTGTGATCAGTTGAATGCCACTTTGGTGAATAAAAGTACCAATTCTTTCCATACGAGCAAAATCTGTACATTATCCAAACGTTTGACCATCAGTGTGTATATATATATATATATATATACACAATTGAAGTCAGAAGTTTACATACACTTAGGTTGAAGTCATTAAAACTAATTTTTTAACCACTTCACAGATTTCATATTAGCAAACTATAGTTTTGGCAAGTCATTTAGGACATCTACTTTGTGCATGACAAGAGCAATTTTTCCAACAATTGTTTACAGACAGATTGTTTCACTTTTAATTGACTATCACAATTCCAACAGGTCAGAAGTTTACATAAACTAAGTTAACTGTGCCTTTTAGCAGCTTGGAAAATTCCAGAAAATGATGTCAAGCCTTTAGGCAATTAGCCAATTAGCTTCTGATAGGCTAATTTGAGTCAATTGGAGGTGTACCTGTGGATGTATTTTAAGGCCTGCCTTCAAACTCAGTGCCTCTTTGCTTGACATCATTGGAAAATCAAAAGAAATCAGCCAAGACCTCAAAAAAAAACAAAAACAAAAACAAAAAAAAACAAAAAAAAATTGTGGACCTTCACAACATCCTTGGGAGCAATTTCCAAACGCCTGAAGGTACCATGTTCATCTGTACAAACAGTAGTACGCAAGTATAAACACCATGGGACCACGCAGCAATCATACCGCTCAGGAAGGAGATGCATTCTGTCTCCTAGAGATGAACGTAGTTTGGTACGAATCAGTCCCAGAACAACAGCAAAGGACCTTGTGAAGATGCTGGAGGAAACAGGTAGACAAGTATCAATATCCACAGTAAAATGAGTCCTATATCGACATAACCTGAAAGCCTGCTCAGCAAGGAAGAAGCCACTGCTACAAAACCACCATAAAAAAAACAGACTACAGTTTGCAAGTGCATGTGGGGACAAAGATCTTACTTTTTGGAGAAATGTCCTCTGGTCTGATGAAACAAA
This sequence comes from Myxocyprinus asiaticus, assembly GCF_019703515.2. Lineage (NCBI taxonomy): Eukaryota > Metazoa > Chordata > Actinopteri > Cypriniformes > Catostomidae > Myxocyprinus > Myxocyprinus asiaticus. Next base: position 8,583,722 of record NC_059358.1, on the reverse strand, counting down.
AATTGAACTGTTTGGCCATAATGACCATCGTTATGTTTGGAGGAAAAAGGGTGAGGCTTGCAAGCCGAAGAACACCATCCCAACCGTGAAGCATGGGGGTGGCAGGATCATGTTGTGGGGGTGCTTTGCTGCAGGAGGGACTGGTGCACTTCACAAAATAGATGTCTTCATGAGAAAGGAAAATTATGTGGATATATTGAAGCAATATCTCAAGACATCAGCCAGGAAGTTAAAGCTCAGTAGCAAATGGGTCTTCCAAATGAACAATGACCCCATGCATACCTCCAAAGTTGTGGCAAAATGGCTTAAGGACAACAAAGTCAAGGTATTGGAGTGGCTATCACAAAGCCCTGACCTCAATCCGAGGCCTACAAACCTGACTCAGTTACACCAGTTCTGTTTGGAGGAATGGGCCAAAATTCCAGCCACTTATTGTGAGAAGCTTGTGGAAGGCTATCCAAAAAGTTTGACCCAAATTAAACAATTTAAAGGCAATGCTACCAAATACTAACAAAGTGTATGTAAACTTCTGACCCACTGGGAATGTGATGAAAGAAATAAAAGCTGAAATAAATCATTCTCTCTACTATTATTCTGACATTTCACATTCTTAAAATAGTGATCCTAACTGACAGGGAATGTTTTCTACGATTAAATGTCAGGAATTGTGAAAAACTGAGTTTAAATGTATTTGGCTAAGGTGTATGTAAACTTCTGACTTTAACATATACAAACATACATACAGTGTGTGTGTGTGTATATATATATATATATATATATATGGCAGTTTTCTCACCCAGTTGTCAGGGAAGTATTTGTCCACAATCTATCTCATCTTGGCCTGTTGTGTGTGCAGGATGGAGGGGGTGAAATATAAACAGATACACAGCATAGCGGCCTGCGTGGCCAGAGCTGTACTGCAGTGTTTTTGGAGAGGATATGCAGAAACCTGCAAGATTAAACATAATAGATAACATCAAACATGATTAAACATGAGTTATCTGCCAAAAACAATAGTACAATCTTGCCTGGTTGTAGATGTAATCTGAGTGAAGTCGTCCGATCACCATACTGATAAAGATGGGATTGATGGGAACTCTCTGGAAGTAGCTCTCGGGGTAGTTGGGCGGCCATTTGGCTCCCAGGTTACTAGAGTATCCGGTGCTGCGTAAGAGCTTGCTGATGTCATCCAGGTTGGAGTTGGCCAAGAAGCGAGCAGCACTGTGAAAATGTATCATGTGAAATTCACGAGCAACATCTCAGGTCATCATAAAACATCTAGAAGAATTTATTTAGTAGCATTTTGATGTATTTGTCAGTTATCTAAGCTGCTCATCAAGTAATGAAGCCAATCTTCAAAAAAAAATGTACGTTTATACTAAGTGAAGTGTGTAATTGAATGTTTTGGATGTTAAAATACTTTCTCCTGCCCCAATTTAACATGCAAAGGCAACTATAAGAAGGGCCAGATGGAATCTGCTGGAATTTCTTAAGCTTTTTCTGTACTCATTTTAGGGGAAATAGGCAGAATTCTGTGGCATTTTCAAAACCAGTTTATTGGAGATACTTGAATTGCCATCTTCTTGCTCAAACAATGACGTGAGTTTAGTTGTACGTATATCCATTTTATTGAAGAATGAAAGAAGGGGACAACTTGTTTGCATAATCCATTCTTACCTGTATCTGTAGTAGGACACCAGCATCCTCTCTCTCACCTCCCCCTCCATCTTCAGATCAGTGACCAGTAACATGACTCCATACAGGTACAGAGCCTCACACTGACACAAGATATACGTGTTTACAAACTCATCCACTCTGCTAACTCCAAAATATTGGAAAAGTGACCTAATTAAGCCTACCAAAATTGATGTTTTAAACTTTTTAATATAGTGGGTAAAGAAATAGTTTAACCAAATGTATTCCAGATATGTATAACTTTCTTTCTTCTGCAGAACACAAATGAAGATTTTTAGAAGAATATTTCAGCTCTGTAGGTGCATACAATGAAAGTGAATGGGTACTAAAACTATGAAGCTCCAAAAATCACATAAAGGCAGCATAAAAGTTATTCATAAGACTCCAGTGGTTTAATCAATGTCTACAGAAGTGATATGATAGGTGTGGGTGAGAAACAGATCAATATTTAAGTCCTTTTTTACTATACATCTCCAATTTCGACCAGCCCTCTATGCATGTTCATGAGAGGACTGAGTTCTTCTTTTTTTGGCTGATTTGCATTCTTCATGCATATCGCCACCTACTGGGCTGTTGTACAAATATGATTGATTTATTCTTTCCTTTCCTTTATTCCTCCTTTTTTTTCTTTCTCCTCCCTGCCCAGTAGGTGGCGATATGCACGAAGAATGGGAATAATAAAAAATAAAAAAAGAACTCTGTCCTCTTGAGAACATGCATAGGAGGGCTGTTTGAAAGTGGAGTTTTATAGGAATAATTTACAATTATTGTTTTTTTTCTCACCAACACCTATCATATCACTTCTGAAGACCTGGATTAAACCACTGGTGTCTTATAGATTAATTTTATGCTGCCTTTGTGATTTTTGGAGCTTCAAAGTTTTGGTCACAATTCACTTCAGCAGAAAAAGGAAAGTCATACACTTCTGGGATGGCAAAAGGGTATTAAATAATTGATCAAATAATTCTTATTTCTGGGTGAACTATCCCTTTAAATCAATACTTAATTTATTCTCTAACACTTATGTTCCGTCATAAACTGAGAAAATTAAATAGTTTTATTTATTGCAAACATGAAAATTTTTGAGTGGTCTAAACTAAGCTTCTATAATATAAGTTCTTCACTTTTTATAAAATAAACACCCTACTTTGAGATTTTGGTGCGGCTCCTACAGTGACAACCAGAAACTAATAGCACATTATCTCAATTGCCTCAAGAATTTCATTGAGTCCAAATAAAATATACAATGTGTGTGTGTGTGTGTGTGTGTGTGTATACAGGGTTGGGGAGTAACAGAATACATGTAACGGGATTACGTATATAAAATACAGAATATAAGTAACTGCATTCCACTACAGTTTCAATTTAAATCATTGGTAATTAGAATACAGTTACATTCTAAAAGTATTTTGATTACTGAAGAGATTACTTTGCATTTTATTGTCATTTGTTTCATTTAATATTTAGTCCTTTCAGATGGAAAACATTTATACATATAAATTATGCGATCCAAAGTGCATTTGAACAGCGGTGAAACACTTTCTTATGATGTGTTACATTCATACGAGCAGACAGAGAAGGACGTTTGAAGTAAGTTTGGAGCAGAAGAAATTGAAATAAACCTTGTGTAAATTGTCAGCTTTACGCTAAACTAAAATGCTGTTTCTAGCCATTTTACATGAACATGTTACCAGGCACGATCATATTCTTTTTTTGTCTAGTAAGACCTATGATATTAGGGCAAAAATCATATTCTTGACAATAATTTTTGTATTGTTTTCCTGTAAAAATATCTAAAAATCCTTAAAACAAGATCAGTTTGATTTATCTTGCTTTAGAAACAACACTGCATAAGACATTTAGGTTTTTCAGAGAATGTATTTTTAACATGTGTATTTTGTCTTACTGTACTGGCAGAGTTTTTATAGTCAAAACAAGTGAAAAAATCTACCAGTGCTGAAGAAGTAATCCAAAGTATTTAGAATACATTACTGACCTTGAGTAATCTAACAGAATACATTACAAATTACATTTTACAGCATGTATTCTGTAATCTGTAGTGGAATACATTTCAAAAGTAACCCTCCCAACCCTGATTATATATATATAACAAACATGTGGATTTGTTAAAAAAAAATAACTTTTCTCATGTCTTTATTTCAAAATAAATGAACAAGTGGGCTTAAATGAATAATTTCCCCTAGTTTTATTTAGTTGAGCAGAAAAATCTAACTGTACCAGGAGCTGTTTTCCATCTTCGTTCAATAAAACAGTTTCCAGTGTCTGCTGAATGTAGACTCCTTCATTGAGATCATCCAGGTACCTTTAGAGGAAAACTTCACATTTTAGCTTTAGTGAAAGCAATGAACTGAAATCTTTTGGACACATGCAGAAAAGCATAAAAGTAACATGATTTCAACTGTGTAGTTTTAAATGCATATATTTGCTCCACTGAAACTAATCTCGAGTTGACTGACAGGTGATTCATCTAAAAGGTGATTGTCTCTTTTCACATGTAAGGCTGAACTTCATTTACATCTACATCTGTTGGCCGTTCCCATTCATTTTAATACAAGTGGTCCTTCTCTGCTAAACTGGCACTAGGCAACCCTTTTTTCTTTTTTTTTTTTTTATAAAAGAAGTCTATAGATTGACGTCCCTCAAAATGTTTTGTACAATCGTTGCAGTTTAAAGGTTAGGCTATTATTGTCTCTTTAATCACTTTTCACTCATTTTAAGTGTTGAAAGGCTTAATTTAGGCTACCTGAATTGTTTTATTCAGAATTTCTCTGTGTACACTACCCACAACTTTTAATTAAAATCTTCAAGATAATCATAAGGCAATCATAAGTGCCCCTGACTGGAAAAAAAAACCACCTATTTATATTTATAGAAATGAGAGTGAGAGACATCAGAGAAAGCGTAGTTATTTGTTGACAGACTTATTCAAAAGAACATGTATTCATTAATGAACAGAGCATGCGTGGAGGATATCAGTCAATGTAAAACTTTGCATAAATTGTTCATCCTGTGCTCTACTTTTCTCAGTAATTGACAAGTCAGATTTGTATACAACTAAAATCAGTGATTTTAGTAACTTGATCACTGTTTAGTTCAAAGTAGAAGTAATAATCACCTACCTTTAATTCATTCTGCATGCCCAGAACTAAACTACCCCTCAAGAATCAATACAGTTATATGTCACAGTATGATTTCTAATACAAATTTCCTTTTTATAGTCCGTAACTTAAATATTTTAAAGTTCAAATGTAAAACACTGCATAGAAAGACAGCATCTATTTTTTTTCCCATCCAAATTTATTGTGTTGTCCTCAAACAAGTAGAAAATACAGTATATATTTAGTCTAACAAGCAAAAGCCTATTAAAAACAGTTCAATTAAATTAAACACATTGCACAAAGTCTATGGCTCTGGGAAATAAAGCTTTTGCCACCACAGCAGGATGTCTACAGATTTTAAGGCTTTTCATGAGTTCAAATCACAATCCATAATGGTTCCAGGTCTGTACTATTATTTGTACATGTAATAAAAAATAAAAAAAATTCTGTTTTACAGAGCCTAGAAACAGCCAGACTAGTTTCAAAATCATTTAGAAATACACTGCAGTTTAACGATATACTGACAGCTGAAGGATGCACAAAATACAACTGTGGGCTTAATTCTGCACTAAAACGCATTCAAAAGCAAGATCCCATTAGCAGGTTCTCAAACTCTATAGAAAACACAAAAGGAGCAGTCATTAACAGTGGAGAGGACACGTTGCTAAGTTTGAGTGTGCTATTTTGTTCAAACAGTACTAATCATGTTCACTGAGGTACCTTTGACCTCTTGCCTATAATACACTACAGTATTCACAAGGAATAAATTCAGAGGGTTGCAAGCAAGTCAAATAAATGTTCACCAGAAAGAAGAAAGAATAGACAACATAGAGCTTTAAAAAATCTGTAAATATCAGTCTCAAAATGCACAAGAATTATCTGAATGATCGCATTACAAGTAACCCACTTGTGTAAAAGTGAAATTCATCACCATAAATACAAACTTATAAAACACTTTTGTAAAACTACTTGTAGAGCGAAAAAGTATATGTACAAATTCAAAAACACCTTTTTTCATCATTATTCTCATTGTTTGACACATGAAAATATAATGAAGACTGAATGTCTTACAGATGGGTATGATATTTTTGTACCAGATATAGTGCTTTGCATTCATGCACAAGCATTATTATAATAAAAAGTCCAATTATACCTTTCCAGTTCCCACAAAGTAATTGTTATCAGTGGTTCTTTGATGCAGTTAAAAAAAATTTGGAAAACATAAAACATTATAATTACAGAAATAAGCTCTTAACATGGCCATTTAAAATATGTCTAGGAAATTAAAGTCTCTTTTGCCTTTAATTTTTTTTAAACCCTGCACGTTACGGAGGTCGAAAAAATGCTTCTTGACTGTTTCTGTCTAAATGACACCACTTATTCATGCATACTCCTTTAATTAGCTATTTGGACTATAGTGCAGGGAACCATCATATTCAATACAATACCTTTGGCACTAAGAGCTCCCCAATGAAAGAAAAATCCCTCTTAAAAGAAATCAGTAAGTTTCCACTCTACAAAGAGGTTTTGAATAGGATGTCTTTGCATGTGCAAAGTTTAAGGTGCAGATAAATTCTGGTAGACATCAAAATCAGTTCAAATTGTACGCATAACAATGTCAAGATGATTCAAGGGCTCTTGAGTTATCAATTCACTTTAGAGCCGCAGAGAGAAACGCTGTTCATGTTTCACATGTATTTTTTTTTAAGTTTATGAGAAGCCAAACATGTTGACAAAAAGACAGTTTATGATGAAAAGAACTTGTCCAACTTTAAGTGAAGCTATGAAAAATGTAAGCAGAATGGGTGCAGTGAAAGAGGGCATGTAGTCACAATGATTATTTGCAAAGACTTTTGGCCATTCCTAACCACTGCCCAAAAAGGAACCCAATTCAAAGAGACAAATCCTCAGACGCGGCCATCGTTTTCCGAACGCCCTGCGGAGGCTCCCAGGTATCACTGTCATCTGTGTCTTCATCATCATCATCATCATCTCCCATCGCAGAAGGTCCTTGCTCCTCAATAGTTGTCTCATTTTCACACTGCGATTCATCCTCTTCCTCATCTTGTTCTTCATTTCCGGTTTTATCTTCAAAAGGGTTGGTTCCCATTTCCTCCTTCCGATGAATCTCCACAAACCACTCTCTCACCTGCTCGTAGCTCATGTTAGACTTGGCAACCAGTTCATCCAAGTCCTGTTCATTCAGGAATTTGTGCTTCAAGTAGTATTCCTTCAGAATCTCTCTCCCAGACTTGAACTTGATCGGTAATGCCTTCTCCGATTCTGCATGCTTCTTCGGTTTTCTACTACGGGTTCTCCCCCAACCACGGTTGCGAATCCTTCGTTTTCGGTTTCTGTTGCTATTCACTCCTCCCACGTTTCCACTTTGATAGTAAAAATACCACTTCAGGTTGCCGTTCTTCCAGGCGTAGCGCGTGTCGCCAAACCAGTTGACGATGTAGGAGCGAGGCAGTCCACTCTCCTCAGCCAGCTGGTCGTATTCTTCCGTGGAGGGCCACTGAGTGCGAACAAATGCAGTCTTTAGAACGTGGAGCTGCTCTGGAGTTTTCTTACTCAGCTTTTCTTTGCTCAGCCTTTTCCCTCCAGGAGGTGTTTGGCTGCCCTTCTTCTGGGATGTTTCGCCATCTGCTTTCAACTCCGAGGACTCTGCTGCCGGGGTTTTTCTCTTTTCAGTGAACCAGGCGTCAATCTCTCGTCTGGTGAGCTTTGTCACTGCCCTCAGTCGACTGAGCTCTTCGTCAGTTGGTGTGTCACATTTCTGAAAGCTTTCCTCCAAGACGACCAACTGCTCTGGGGTCTTTTCTTTAAACTTCTGCAGCGTGAAGTCTGGGAATGGGTTCCAGGTCTTGGAGCGTGTCTCCTTCTCTTTAATGGGAGATGACATTGGAGACTGAGGCATTTCATCACTGGAATCGATTATAATGGTGGCACTGCTATTGCTCCTGGGATTGTCATTAGAGATGAAGACATGGCTGTTCTTAGAATTGCGTTGGTTGTATCTGGTGTCACTAAACCACTTTTTGATCTCTCCTTTAGTGAGGTTAGTTAACTTCATTAGTCTAACTATCTCAGCATCACTTGCAAACTGATTCTTCAGATAGCTTGCTTTCAATTCGGCCAGCTGTTCCTTGGATTTTTTAGGCCGCAGGCCAAAGTGGTCAGCACTGAGAGCAGAGTTTTCTTGGAGGGACAAAGATGGGGGCTGAACTGTAGTCGCTCTCTTAGTTTCACTGAGTGCTGGGCTTGTCTGATTGATTGCAATCTTGGGCGTCTGGCTCTGATTAGGCATTCCTGCTACAGTCAGTGTTATTGGGGTGGTAACTGGGAGGCTGTTTGTCGTGCCAACCTGGGTCAGAACCAAACCTGGCTGCCCCACAATCTGGCAGGTCTGAAGAATGGACTGCAGGCCATTGGTGGCTGAGAGATGATGGGCTGGGATAACCGTGATGGTCTGGGGCACTGTGTGGACTGTGCCATTAAACTGCTTCCTCCTGGCTTCCTCAACCTCCTCTGGGGTCCAGCTAACACCATGCTTCAACCGCTGAGCAGAAAACCAGATCTTGATCTGCTCCTCACTGAACTTGGTCTGGGCCGCAAGTCCCATGATCTCAGACACTGACGGGTATGGGAACTTCTTGTAAGTGTTGACCAAGGCTGCATTGGTGTCCATGGCAGCATTGTAGGTGGGAATACTGCTCACAGGTATTAGAAGTTGTGCTTGAGCACTCTGCTGGGCCTGCAAAGCAGAAAGAACCTGGGCCAGACCAGCTGGAAGAACTGTTGCAGGGTTCATCACCAGCTTCTTCTGATCTGCAACCACAGGATTTGAAATGTTGACGAGAACACTGGGCTTTATGGAATCTGTGAGCAATGGGCTCAGCAGCTCTCCTGTCATGGACGTGCCCATGACCGAAGCTTCCAAAGGCTCCAGTTCCATCTCACTTTCAGCCACTGTCTCATTTTCATTTGTGCCTTTAAGAGACACAGCTATTCTCTTGGGTTCAGGCTTGTTTTTCATTTTCATTATGGGAGTCTTGCTGAGAGAAATGCCAGAAACAGAGGGGTCATCACTGTCTTCCATCTCTGTCTGTATAAAACCCCCCTCAGCAGTCAGATCAGAGATGGGATGCTCTAGTGATAATGGACCTGAGCGTTTTCCTGAAGAACGACCATCCTCACTTGAGAAATGGCACCCTTCAAATTCTGCAAGGACAGTAAAAGGACAGTTTTGATTATAATCACTATTTGAGAAGGCTAAATAGGTAAAATCTGCATGACAGGCACAGTAATGCAAGTGTTGTAACGATGATGCTTAGGACACCTACTATGGTTGCTACCTGTAATGTAAAATATGGGATCGCCCCATATTTAAAGATGAGATGAAGCGTCCCGTATCGTATCAATACAGGACACCATTTGTCCCACATTTTTAAGACAGACCCCGGTCAGTTGCTAAATCATTCAAAGGAGATCGAAAGCTTTTGTACTAACTTGATGTGGTATTCAACAGCGATGTGCGACAAGACATTTTGTTAGTCGACTGGCTTCTTCTTTTGTTGTGTTGTGCTGGGTAGCCCCGCCCATGGCAAAGTCTCAGTCCAAAATCCTACTTAACATTTCTGACTATTAAACAAACAATATTGGGATTGGCTGTGATTTGTTTGCTACGTGCAGCACTTTCACTTTCAGTATAAACAGAAATCTTACTTGTTACTGGAAACTTTTGTTTTGTTTTGCCCGGTTAGGACACAGTGGCGTGTCTCGTTTCAAAGGCTGTGTGTTCTGGAGGTCGCGTTTGTTGGCCACATACTTCACAGAGGCTGTCTCATTTCAGAAAAGCAATTAGGACACTCCGAATGCAGCCTCTGAATGCAACCTTCTTTCACAAGAATTCGGAGGATGCCAGAGGTGCATCCTTCTTTGGCACTCACAACCCACAATTCTTTGCTTTAACGGAAACTTACATAATTTCTCTGAATAAACAACGATGATGCAAGTAATGTAAATACCAAAGTTGAAGTATCTTAGTAGATGGGAGTAAAATAATGTAAAATTATAATAATATATATGTAAAATAAAGTATTATAAAATAAATATTAAAGTACAGCTGCAAAAAAACATTTTCTTTTCTCTTCTCATCATTATAACCCTCCTAAAGTTTACCTCAGAGATTCCCTTCTCAGAGCGCTCGTGCATATTGTGATCACTGCATGCTGTCATAGCAACCATGATGTTCTGCTACTGTTTGTCCTGTGAAGGCCAACTCATTTAAACCAAGCTAATTCAAAGTTAACACTCGGTATACCGCTACCTACAAAGGACCAGCCTTCGAAACAAAACACAGCTAGTGCTACTCTGATAAATCTGACCCCAAGATACAACTTGAACCTCACCTGTCTCTGTTTCCATGGGAACCACTGCTCCCTCTGTAGGACCGTCTGCCATACTCTCGGCTCCTACATTCCCTTCCAGGGCCTCCATATCTGGATCCTGCTCTACGACATCTGATGGAAGCACCATGCAGGGGGTTGTGGACTTCCTTCTGCTTGACATTGTGCTTGTGAATGTGAAAAGAGACTGAACTGTCCGAAAACCTCCAGGTTTAATTTACATGCTAAACATTTGTCCCATTCCAAGATTTTAGCTCAACATCCTGAAAGACACAAAGAAAGAAAAACACACATACAAACACACACACACAGAAGAAACCAGTTATAATATAAACATGGGACAGTTGACCTATAATTCTATCAATATTCACACATCCATTTATTGTCAGAATCAGAATGAGCTTTATTGCTAAATATGCTTACACATACAAGGAATTTGTCTTGGTGACAGAAGCTTCCAGTGCACAAACAATACAACAACAAGACAGAGATAATAATAAAAAAATAGAATAAAAATAAAAAAAGTCAATAGAAAATATAAGTATATATAGAAATACACAAAAAGACAAAAAAATATGTAAACACTAGTTCAAGTTACTGCACAACAGTGTGGTTTCATCTGCTGTGTCCTGTTAACTATAACAGCCACTTACATAAAGGTATTTATTTCCATGGTACCCCAAGGTTCTTAAAAAAAAAATACCATGGTACTATCATGGTGCACTGTCCAAAATACCATAGTAGTACCATGGTACTTTCAGCTACTTTTTGTTAGTGAGGGAGTGGCCCATCCATGTGTATTATGTATGTTACCACAACATGTATGTTAGATCCAATACCAACTAAGCTCTTAAAAGAGGTATTCCCTGTAATCCCAGAACCTCTTCTTAATATTATTAACTCCTCACTATCCTTAGGACATGTCCCAAGAAACTTTAAAATGGCAATTATCAGGGGCCTGGTTAGCTCAGCAAATAAAAGATGCTGACTACCACCCCTGAAGTTCGCGAGTTCGAATCCAGTGTGTGCTGAGTAACTCCAGCCAGGTCTCCTAAGCAACCAAATTGGCCCGGTTGCTAGGGAGGGTAGAGTCACATGGGGTATCCTCCTCGTGGTCACTATAATGTGGTTCGCTCTCGGTGGGGCACGTGGTGAGTTGTGCGTGGATGCCGCGGTGGATGTTTGGTGGAATTAGGCATTCCAAATAAAACATTTTTTTTTTTTTTTTTTAATGGCAATTATCAAACCGCTTATTAAGAAGCCACAGCTTGATCCTGGCGAATTGGCTAATTATAAATGATAGATTTGAAATCAGTCTATGTCAAAAATACTAGAAAAGGTTGTGTCCACACAACCATGTTCATTTCTACAGAGAAATGGTATATATGAACAATTTCAGTCAGGATTTAGGCCCCATCCCAGTACAGAGACTGCACTTATCAGAGTTACAAATGACTTGCTCTTATCATCTGATCACAGCTTCATTTCACTTCTAGTGCTTTTAGATCTTAGTGTTGCCTTCAACATCATAGATCACGACATTCTCTTGAATAGGCTGGAGAATTAGGTTGGCATTAGTGGACTTTCATTAGCATGGTTCAGGTCCTATTTAATCAGACTGCTACCACTTTATATGTGTAAACGAGGAATTGTCAAATCAAACAAAAGTATGGAGTACCACATGGATAATTTTTAGGGCCTCTGCTTTTCTCCTTATATATATATATATATTTATATGTTTCCCCTGGGGGATATTATCAGGAATCGTGGAATAAGTTTCCACTGTTATGAATGAAAGAATGTTACATTTATATAGCGCTCTGACACTACACACAAAGTGCTTTACACAGTGAACAGGGGACACTCCTCAACCACCACCAGTGTGTAGCATCCACCTGGATGATGCAACGGCAGCCATAGTGCGCCAGTACGCTCACCACACACCAGCTATTGGTGGAGAGGAGAGAGTAGAGTGATACAGCCAATTAGTGGATGGGGATTACTAGGAGGCCATGATTGAGAAGAGCCAAAAGGGGGGGATTTGGCCAGAAAAGGCTGGGTTATACCCCTACTCTTTACAAGAAGTGCCCTGGGATTTTTAATGACCACAGACAGTCAGGACTTTGGTTTAACGCCTCATCCGAAGGACGGTGCCTTTTTACAGTATAGTGTCCCCGTCACTACACTGGGGCATTAGGACCCACACAGACCGCTGGGTAAGCACCCCCTGCTGGCCTCCCTAATACCTCTTCCAGCAGCAACCTTAGTTTTCCCAGGAGGTCTCCCATCCAGGTACTGGCCAGGCTCAACCCTGCTTAGCTTCAGTGGGCAACCAGTCTTGAACTACAGGGTGATATGCCGATGATACCCAACTTTCTATTTCTTCGAAACCTGACGAAATTTCACAATTCTCCAAATTAGCAGAGTGTATCAATGAAATCAAAGACTGGATGGCCAGATATTTCCTTCTACTCAATTCCCTCAAAACTGAGTTAATAATTATTGGACTAAAAACTTCTAAAAATAAGCCACTAAAATATAATTTGACTCTCGATGGATGTACTGTTAATGTCGTCTTCTACAGCAAAGTACTTGGGTGTTATATTTGATACCAATCTGTCCTTTGAAAATCTAATTTCCAATGTTTGTAGAACAGCATTCTTCCACCTCAGAAATATTGCTAAGTTACGACACATGCTCTCTGTTGCTGATGCCGAAAAACTAATTCATGCGTTCATGACCTCAAGACTAGATTATTGTAATGCATTACTGGGAGGATGTCCTACAAGTTCAATAAATAAATTTCAATTGGTTCAAAATGCAGTTGCCAGAGTGCTGACTAGAACCAAGAAATATGATCATACTAGCCCCATTTTATCGTCGTTACATTGGGTACCAGTTAAATTTCGTATTCAATTTAAAATTCTGTTAACTACATACAAAGCTTTGAATGGTCCAGCTCCACAGTACTTAAGTGACCTTCTACCATACTATATTCCATCATGTTCATTATGATCACAAAATTCTGGTCTGTTAATAGTTCCTAGAATATCACAATCCACAAAAAGAGGTACATTCTTTTCCTATTTGGCTCCAAAACTATGGAATAGTCTCCCTAACACTGTTCATGATGCAGACACACTCAGTTTAGCCAGGCATACACCTAATTTATCCATCAACTCACAATTAGGCTGCTTTAGGTCTGGCAGAACCAGAAATATTTCACAGAAACATTTCTCATAATCTATAATTCTACAATAAATTGAATGGCATCTACGCTCATATTATTCTATTTGTTTCCCTGTCTCAACCTCGGGATTCATGTCCCGAGGTTACTAGAGCCGGCCAGATCCAGCTCTGTTCCTGCTTCGTGTTGGACTCCACTGCTACGTGTCGCTGAGTGATGACGACAAACTACAGTTGGTGCTAGCCAGACCTCACTTCATTCTTTTATGATGGACTAAAGAGGATGAACTGATGCCAACTCCAACTGTATGCCACTGCCTGAACCTTGGATTTAGGATGGACCCCACCGAACCTCACCGAAATAACCTTCAAGTTCAACTGCGATGCACCTCATTGATCTTTGCCTGCATCACCTTTGCCTATTGATGGACTGCACTCTTGAAATGGAATACACAGACTATCAATTAATTGACAACAAAAGCCTTCATCAGCCAACTAACAAAGGACAATGCATCTGTTAATTTCTGCAGTTAATCCAGGATGTTTTAAAGACATTAGTCATCATTCTTACAGTTCATAAAAAAAATCTTAGTTTAAACACTGGCCCTTAACACTTACTTAGTTTACAAACCTTTAAACAATGACTTGCACTGCAAACAAATAACTAATATTGGCATTATATTCATGTTGTTTAACCAGAGGGAAACTGGCCCCCACAGTGAGCCTGGTTTCTCCCAAGGTTAATTTTCTCCATCAACCAACATCTTATGGAGTTTTGCGTTCCTTGCCACAGTCGCCTTCGGCTTGCTCACTGGGGTTCTAAAAAACAATTATTACTTAACTATTTAATTATGTATTTTTATACAGTTTACAATCATTTAGTTTCATTTTCTGTTTCAGCATGATTTTCAGTAAAGCAAATAAAAATGACGACTTATTACCATATTCATACACCTTGATATTTACATGGTAACTCAAGATTATATATGTAAATTAAACAACCATGGTTTTACCACTCTACGATGTACCAAATACCATGGTAGTATTTAATGAAGGAGTTTTTGGGGTGCGCTGAAACTCACCGCAGGGTCCCTTCTCGACACCAGCCGCGGGGGTTCAGGGACAGATCGCAGCTCTTGCGAGAATCCGCCGGTTCAGTTGCAGGAAGAGCGTAGGCGAGACGGACCTAGACCCACCGCATGTAGAGGAGAAAAAAACCCCTGACTGGACCGGACAGAGGGCACACCGATTACGATTATTCTCTCCCGGATGTATCTGCGCCTCAAATATTAGGGCGGGTGGTACTGCGCTGGTGTTTTATGAGCGAACGCAATAATAATCAGAGCTCATTTTAATGGCAGTTTTTTAATAATCATCAGGCGTCACCGCTGTTATACGTCGTGACGTCATCGCTAGGCGACTCCTCGCCGTCACGTAAACCCGGTGATAAAATGTAATATTTGGATGCTAACCAAGTTAGGAAACTCATTTAGTACTTCGCATGGTTTCAACGCACACATTCGTGGCATGTTAAAGTGTCTATTTACTAAGGAACTAAAACATTGACTACAGAAACGTACAACCTGAAAACAATGAAACTGTCCAATCAGATTCAGCGTGCGGTCACGTGGCCTCTATACATCTTTTCAAAGATTCAATTGAAAAATTCCCTGTTTCCAACTAGCATGACTTAAATGATGTGGATTTCATTAGAACCAGAAGAGGAGAAACATATGTCATTACAAAACCCAACTACTTGCAGTACTTAGGAGTAGAAAGAGGTCAACAGCTCTGCTTTGAATTGTCCCACCACAAAAATTACTGTCACATGTTGAATGAAAACCAAAGAGCATGAGAATTAGTATAAAGACTTTAATATGCATTCAATATGCACAACACTCAAAGATACCACTAAAGAACTGACTAAAGAAAATATAATTTATAAGTGTTCTCATAAGAAACATGGACAACATATAACAATATATAAGTATATGAACAACAATAAAAAAAACTAGGAAAACTCTTCAACTTCTTTTGACATCTCCTGGAAAAGAAAATGAAATAAATGTTTAAGTAGATAAATGTAAAAAAAGATTCAGGTATGAAACTAAAACCATATGGCAAAGTCTATTTAATTTAACCTCTGGGATTTTTACAGTAGGTTAATTAGGCAGCTGGATTATTCTCTGTATCCAATAAACATACCCGTATAAGTGCAGTTTTGTCATAATTGTTCCGGTGTCTGTAAATGCTCTGGCACAAAAGAGCATAAAGTTTTTCCAGCTGAGTGACCTCGAACCCCTCCGTCATACCTACAACTCTCTGTAGAATCTCCTGAATCACGAAAGACAAAATAAGTGATTGAATGCACCTATCAAACATAAAATCCAATTGACTGTACACACTACAAATAAATGCTAAAGAGTATCTGGAGTTGTCTGAATTGTGCATCATGACTAAAATGGAGTTTAATTGAAATTAATGAAATTTTATAACTAGAAATGTAATAACTAGAACAAGTAAAAGATTGTACGATTTTGGCCACGATTCTGCTGTCTGAGACAATTTTCGAAATTTTGTGTAGCCTATAGGTTACTAATCTAAGAGAGGAGAAAGACGTACTATAACCCACCTTTTTTGTTTTCCCATATGTGAATGGAGAAGTTTTTTTGTCATTTTTCGGGCCACAAGACTTTTTATTTCCACAATGAATATTTACTTGAGGTAGCTCATTATTACAGTAAGCTACCTCCTGCACTCTCATTATAGGCCTATTTGACAAAATCCATCTTTCTTTTTATATGTTAGCCTATGCTCGTGATGGAGTGGTATTGGGGCAATGGAAATGCGGATATCCAGACTTTCAGAAAAAGAAGAAGAAAAAAAAGCTCCTCCGGGGCGGGCAAATTTCGCCGTTTCGCTTCTATTCCGCAACGCTCCCATAACGTGAATCACGTTCACTGATCGGGACGACTGGGACCACAGTCAGTTACGATGTGTATTGTACAGTCTGACATAATGTCACACAGTGTGCCATAGCGATATCAATGCGTTCATGTCATACAGTCTGACAAGCAACAATCCTAAAGGACTGTAAAAATCCTACAGTTTATAGCGGACTTAAGACAAGTCAAGATGAACTTTGATAAATCACTTGAAAATGCTTTGACTGAAACATAAAAATCCTAGAAGTTTTGAATAATTTATAAACTATACAGTGCTAAAGGGTCAGATTAGACAGAGACATTTTTTTTTTTTAATCAGATTTATTGTGTACTGACCATTTTAATATTTTATTATAAATTCTGACAATCACGAAACTAATGAGTTAGCGGACATTCACACGAGCAAACTTGTTTTTTTGTGCATCTGCTCTGTTTTTCCATTCAGCGTCTCGGTTCAGGCTGCAAAAGGGACTTTATGTGACTGTTACATTGTTACAAATTATTCCAAATTGTTCTGAAGCAAGCAAAGTTTTGGCGCTTGATAAACAGTAAGCCAATGTTTTCTTTTCTTCTGCTTGTGTGCTGAGGTCATTAAAACCGTGTATGTTTACTGTTAAAATACTGTTACAAATGTTGCCTTAAAATACAGCCAATAATACTTGCTAGTAAAAGAAATTATAAAAGAAATTGAGCGATTTTGGGTTCAGTCTTAAAATCTGACAGTACCACTCGGGCCGGGTAGGGTACAGGTTTCATTTTAAGGCCCATGCAGACCTTAAACCAGACTCAACTTGTATATAGAATTTGCAGATAGGTGATTTACTTTCAGTTTGTTGTGGTCCACAATAAGCGGCTGATTCTTCTGCTCCAGGACCTTCATGGCAGCATCCACACTGATGAGACTCTGCTGTTCGGCCTGGACCCTAAAACCTCTGGTCATTCGCCTTAGTCTGAACTCTGAACATGAATACGTTCAAACACAAATACAGCTTCATGTTAAGAGAAACACCACAACTGTTTGAATAAATTCCATAACAAATATGCTGCACTACTTTTTGAAAAGTGGAAAAAAAATGATCCCTCGGTTTCTTCTTTAACTTGTAGTATTTCTGATTAGTGTCTGATATACTAACCCATTCCTGTGCTGTCATCTGCACTTAGCTCTGCCCTCTCTGTTGGATGGGCATCATTTTGCTCATTCTGGACTGTCTCTCCATTTGTGACTACCTGCACTACAGAGGCAGTATTGCCATGTTGTCCTCCCTCATTAGGCTTGTGAATATCCTGTGTTTCAGTATTTGGACTGGATTCTGTTGGGTTCTCTGCACAAGCACAGCTATCAACATTCATTGTCTCACATTCAGACTCTTTCATCTTCTCTGCAGCTTCATTCTCAGCCAGTTTTCCATCCACCTCCTCCTCTTCATCTTCCTCTTCTTCCCCCGATTCGGCAGTGTTGGGGTTGTCTCTGGAGTGCAAATGTGGGGAATACTTCTTTTTGCCGATGAAGCCATTTTTCCATCGGTTTTTCCTCCATTGGCTTTTCTTTTTCTTCCGTGAAGCTGTGGATAGACAAAATATTTAATCTGTAGCTTGCATGAAAGTAAGTCTTCCTCCCCAGGGATGATAAACTTGACTAACAATCTTTGACTAATCTTTTGCTATGTGGGAATAACTGCAATATCGGTTTCCAACTAGTAAAGAGTTCACACCTTTGTTGACTCATAATTACGATTTAGAAACCACATTTTAGAAAAGCCCAGACTTTTCTCACTTGACCGTTGTTACATCATTAAAAAACAATATTGCAGCATACATTCATTACAGGCACAGGGTTCCCACACTTTATTAGCTATGAATTTCCATAACCTACTCAGTTGATTGTGATTACTGGTAGGGCTGATAAAAAATTGTCGACAAAAATGTTCATTTTCGAATAATCGTTTGATCTCATTTAACGTAACATGAGATCACATTAAACTCTAATGATGATCTCATGTTACGTTAAATGAGATCATCATTAGAGTTTAATGTGATCTCATGTTACGTTAAATGAGATCAAACGTAACATGAGATCACATTAAACTCTAATGATGATGCGTAAGAGCAGCACTGCAGTTCGCGCCTGATTGAGGAGAGGAAGAATTACACAGCTCACAGTCCAGATGCACTCTAAACTTTCCAAACAGCTTCAGGTGATGTAGATTGCAAAGTATGAGGGAATTATACAAAAATACCAAATAAGTAAATACAGAAGCACACTCATTGTGGAATAAGCGGAGCCGGAGCTCTTTAAAAGGAAACACCCCAGCATTACATCTTTAATGCAGTTATATTTAATGCGTTATAGCTTTATTAAAGTTCAAATAATAAAGAAGCAGATCATGTAAATAACTACAAACTCTGAAACTGTCATTTCTCTGTGTGGTCAGTGCCTCTTCTATGAGTTGCGCAAATGTCCCAACCTAAGGGGGAGAGATTGAAACTGCACCCGGCTGATGTACACTCTGTCACGGGGACGCTCGTCCCTCGAGTGCGCACGCTTAATGCAGCCAGATTTTAACATGATGGCTCGCGACTTATTGAATCATAATATATGTCACTGTGTCATATGTCATATCGTGAAGAAAATTGGCAATACGCAGCTTTATCAATAAGAGAGAGTTTTTTTTTTTTTTGTGAGTTAAAGATGGATTGAAGTGAACAGAAAGGTGAAAGAGGGTAGTATTCACCCCATTATACCCTGCAACAAAATACGTTTTGGATTTGTCTTGTTTTCCAATACATCTAAAACTCCTTTAAAACAACGTACATTAGCAGCTATACTGCAGAAGAAAAAATTGTTATCTGAGAATGTTGAATATAATATTAAAAATACAAAAATCCTTTAAAAAAGATGCATTCACTTGAGAAGCAGAATATAAGATATTTAGACTTGCTTTTAGAGAATAGATCTTGAATATATTTTGTCTTTACTGCACTCGCAGAAGTATAACCAAGTGAAAAAATACACTTATATTTAAGATACATTCTCCTAAAGCAAGTCTAAATATCTTATTTGTTGCTTCAAGTAAATGTATCTTGTTTTAAGGATTTTTAGCAGTAAAACAAGACAAAACACTTGATAACAATAGGATTTTTTGCAGTGAATTTCTTTACCGAATTAAGCTTAATAATAAGTATTTCTTTCCCTTTAATTCAATGAGTCCCCTTGAGAGTTTTGCAGTCCGACCCTGTGCGTTTCTCTGGAGCAGGACACCGTACCATCACTTATGCGAGAAAATATGCACTACCCTGTGAAAGCGCACAAGGATTGCGCAGAACGCAGAAAGTCTTCTGATTGGCTAAACAGAGGATCTGACCGTGGCCCGCGGACATCTTTTCCCCCATTGTATACAGAGCCTAGGGCTGTTCCAGAGACAGGTGTGATATTTCAAGGCACCTATTTCAGTGATATCTGACAGGTAAGAGGTGTTTTCTGCATGTCTTTTCATAAAAAAAATAATACCTTTAATTGTAGAATAAAATCTAAAAATACCATTCCCTGATATTTCCAGGTTTTTCATGACTGTAGGAACCCTGTAGACAATAATACGGTTTTAATTTATCAAACAAAAGCCCAAATTCTGCCACATGGATGGAAGGTTTGTGAAGCTCTACAGCACTGATGTGTAAAGTTCTCACCTGTATTGTTTCCTGTTTGACGGGGTGAAATCACTGCTGGTACTATCACAGGTGTAGCAGCTTTACTTATTGCTGGATCACTTGTCTTCTCCACCGTAGCAGAAACCTTTGGCAGCACGTGGTAGTAGGCAGGAGTGAAACGTGATGTGGTGTAGCCTGAACATAAATAAATAAATAAAAAAGAACTGTGAGTGATTGTTACAGTCTCATTTAAACCCAAACATGATGTCAGAGTAAACATGAATGCAGCACCACTGCAGTATGACACCTCGTTTTGTGCGCGACGCCTTTATCTCAGTGCAGATCTTCTCAAACTCCTCATCTAACTCATCTCTGATGATGGCATGCACTGTGTCCTTGAGAGCACAGGCTTGGTGCCTGATGAGCCGATCTATTACAAACACAAACAACAGAACAGATATTACCACATTACACAAGAGGCCATACATTAGTGATTTCTCCATTGTTAAGGTGGTTTCAGACACTTCTCTTTGCGCTGTGCCTTAGAAAAGCCTCAAGTCTTGACAGTGATTTCACCATGCCTAACACTACCCCTTAATGTGGTAAAATCACTGTAATACACGGCCTCTCATGGTTAATATTCCCAGCTCACCTGAGGGATCTCTGTCTGGGTTGTACTCAAGGGCGTTTTTCCAGATCAGATCCACATCATGCAGGTAAGCTGCCACCGTGTCATATTTGTGCAGGTCGATTTTGGAAAGAACTGTGGACAGGTCCATGGGCTGTTTGATGACTGTAGTGTAATCAGGAACCTGTTCCAATGAAAACACAACTTCAGACAGCACATGGCACTGGTTCACCAAGGAGGTGTTGAAAAGGGAGCTATACGTTTTGTGCTTCCCTTAGTGTTATGGCCTTACAATAGTCATACCAGACAAAAGTGGATGCAATAGAAATTCAGATGGACAGACGTACTGGTAATAACCAGAAACACTATTCATTTGAATAGGTTACATTCTGCTTAACACGAAAGTCAGAGAAAAGCCTATAGTACCTAAATACCAATAAAGGAGTAAGTATATTTATTCCTTTGTACTTTTTTAAAACATTTTATAAAGATGATATATCAGATTAAGATTACATTAAACAAGGCTCGAAATTGCGAACGTTGGTTGCATATGCTCCCGAAATTTAATCTGTGTGACCTCAAAATATATTTGGGAGCATTTGTGCAAGTGCAAATAATTGTTGTGGTGCGACCCGTTTTCATTTCTCTACAAAACGGTCGCCAATTACTGCACTATGTGCTTGCTGTGAGCTGATAGTGACCGGTCCACTGTTCTATTCAATGTTACATAACCAATTAAACTTCATCTTTACATTCCTAACTTTAATGCAGAATTTATATTGGTTAATATTAGCCGTCAATCACTCCCTTTCACCGTGCTCCGTTGTCACGTGACAGGGAGCTAACTAGCACGCAAAATGTAAAGAGCTGAAGAGAGAAGATGAAAAGATCACTTGAGCGATTTCTTTTGTAAGCCGCCTAAAGATACAGATAATGTAACTCCTGGAGTTGGTGATGGCGATCATGTGGTTAATGTGGATCCACCAGCAGAAAAGAAGGCTTGCAGTTTTCAGAGAGAGTGGCTGAAAGACTTCGAGTGGCTCCGCTATGAAAATGGCTTAATGCATTTCTTTCACTGTAAAGCCTCTGGGACAGAGGTTGCAGGTAACACTGCGTTCGCCACTGAATCCACACATTTTAAGCGTGAGAGCTTGATTAAATACAGGGAGAGTGCCAAGCACAAGAAATGCTGGGACAAGTGTGTGGCAAAGAATTCAGGATCAGGTTCGATTGTTGAAGCTTTTAATCGTCAGGATGCTGCAGGATGTTCCGTTCAATTGGCAGAGCTGAACATGAAATTTAACACTGCCTACACCATCACCTTCACTAAAGTCATGTGCCAACATCATCAGCGTGATAGCAGATACCATCTGCGAGAACACCGCAGTTAAAGTATCGTCAGCTCAGTACATCTCATTCATCATTGATGGAGACACTGACCTGTCTGTCAAGGAGTGTGTGGTAGTGTATGTCCGCATCCTGCTTGATGGACAGCCAACAAACTAGTGATGGGAAGATCGGATCATTTTACTGACTTGAATCTTTGAGACTCGTTCAGCAAAATGAACGAACCTTTTTTAAGTCATTTAGTTCATGTCGTTCATTTGAGCGGAATTAAATTAATATGTTACATTTTCAATAGTCAAATCCCCCCAACACGTCTACTTATGCAAACTTTGATTAAAGTCCAAATAAGGAAAAATGTATAATGCAGCCAAGGACAAATTATGAGAAACAAATGATTAGTTCACCTCTGGATTGAATCTTCTTGTCCGAGTCGTTCGTTCTTCTGTCATATGACAAAAGAAGGAACGACTCGGACCAGAAGACTCAAGAGGTCACTTCTGTTTCCTGTACAGCGCCTATGCGGTTTTCACGTAACAAACAAACGAAGGTTGCGCAATGCACATGCGCGGTCAACACAAAATGAACGAATCACTCTCTGAGACTACTTGTTCTTCTGAGTCACATAAAAGATTCGTTCAAAATGAACAAATTGTTCATGAACGACCCATCACTACCACAAACATCCTCGTCGGACATGTTGAGGTGGAACACGCCAATGCTGATGGTGAGGATGTTTTTTTAAATACATAACCTATTTAGTATTATATAAATTGTAGTTGTGGTGGTCCTTAATTTTCGGTGGGTGCTCCTACATTTTTGCTGGTGCTTCTAACTTATTGAAGTTGGGAGCGCCAGTGCTACCAAGTAAAAAAGTGAATTTCGAGCCCTGATTAAAAGAGATTTTTACTGTTATAAAACAGATTTGTGAGAGTCAGAACTGAAGGTGTCATAAAAACATGATATGCACATCATCATTGTCAACGTAGAGTCTGGCCAATTACGAAAAAGCTATGTCATCATTAGAGCTTGTGCAGCTGCTCTGGGGCAACTACAGCAGCTGACTCAGACGGATGGTCTTGCCTCACTCTCAGGTTACTTTGAGAGCATACGTCGTGGTGATGCAGCAGCGGCACTGACGAAAGTCAGACAATTTCTAACCAGTATGCATTGCAGGGTTCCCACTCTTTTCAAGGCACAATTTTCCAGGACATTTTATGTGCCCAACAAGAATAATATATATGCAAAATCACATGCATCCATTCTTTTGCCATTTTTGTGTTTGTTTCACCTCCAAATAAGCAGTTTGCTCCATGGCCCAGTGTGATTATTAATCCCTGTAAAGCTGTGATTTAATTAAATAATTATATAGTCTGTACACGCTGCTCACTTCAGAGTGCACTCGGTCTCTGTCATCTCACACACAAGCGTGCACATGATGATCATGATGAGGTGTTTTTAGTGTATGAGTGGACAGCTCTACACATTCATTTTTAAGCGCGCATCACTTGCAGATTAATTACTCAATTAAATCAGACTTTTTTTTATTTTATCACAATTTTAATTTGATTAATTGTACATTCAAACATTCATTTTCATCCAAATGTCATATTCCACGACTTTCTGCGTTTTATTGCTAATGCCATTTTTATGACAAGATTCAGTGTTTTACGCATACTATATGTGGTAACCGTGGTATAAGTTGACTCCGATCGTTGAATTATTGAAAATTAATTTGCATCCCGAGGTATTAAAGACAAATCACCATGTTGCCAACCCAGTGTGAATTAAATGGTTTTTTTTGTTTTTTTTTATCAGACTGTCATCGTTGTCTAAAGTTTATAACTCACAGGGATGCAAACTCATGAGGGTTTAAAAAGTTGAGACAATCACTGATCCACGAACATGTTTTCCAGGGTTATTTTTTTTAAACAATAAGCTAAAAGCACCAACTTAATCTATTTTAATGATTCAAGTATAGCAACTTATCTGCTATACTTATCTGCACAATTGTGCAAAATTAGCTGCAATAACAGCTACTTTGTTGTGGCTTGCTTCTGTTTCACAAATGTGTTCAGTTTCATTAATTGATTAGTTTAGTGACCACTTCTGGAGATGCCACTAGGTGGTCAACAAATGAGTGTCTTATGTGCTTCGAGTGAGTCAGTGAATAATTTTGAGATGTTTATGACCGAAATTTGCCAAGAGACTTTATAGCATTTAAGCATTATAAGAAAAAAGCAAATCTATAATTTCCATTCATTTTGTGAACTGGCGAACATGACTTTTCATCTAAAAAGGCAACAATAATAGTCTTATTATTATTATGAGTTCAATAACATCCTTACCTTCAAATTTATTAAAATCTGCATGTCAAATCTACTGACTTCTGTAGAATGTTTTTAGCATTATAAGAACAAAGCAGATCTATTGTATCATTTTCCAACAGTACTTAAACTGTAAAATAATAATAGCCTAATAATAATAATTTTGAGTTTCAATAATATAATTTCGTCACTGTACAGCGCATTTCACGAGATGAGTCGAGGCTTCAATGCGCCGCTCAACGCCAGCATCAAGCGGAGCTTTGCCCTTCGCATGACAAGCATTGCAGAAAGCGTCACAGAGGGGTGAATTTACAGTCTTGCCACGCAAGAAAGCGGGAGGTGTGCACAATAAACGTTGAAAACATTTATTTGGAAGAGAGAGAAAAAAAAAAAAAGGCAATTGCTTTGATTGCAGAAATTAGAAAGAGGACTCGTTTCTGTTAATGTCTTAGCGTTTAAAAAAAAATTCTCTTGATTCTCTGGATACTTGGAAACAATTAATTAAAATAAATGATGAGACATTCTATATCTCTTCATAAATTTGGACAGTTTTAAAAATATGTCTTGAAGCTTTCTACTCTCAGACATAATTTGTGAGGCGAAAATGTGTGAAAAACACTTTGGTGTGAAGTTGGAGCCAAGACTGCACTGACTTATCACTTTATAGACTTCAATGCATTTGGCGGCGCTGACAGGAGTCATGTGAGAGCCCCTCAACATGTATAAAAATCAGTCACTTTTACACATTAATAGCTCTTCTGCCTTTTTCTCTCTATGATGAAAAGATAGACTCACTTGCCGATGCTGAAGTAAACGAACAACAAGCCCCTCTCATTCAGTCGGTCGGTACATGTACCAGGTCATTCAGTTCGTTTATGAAAGAGAAGTTTCACGAATGCCGCTTCACACTTTGCACATGCTGCTGTAGCCAAGCATGCGATTGGCTGTAGCTGTAACCAATCAAGTGATCTGCCTCGGTTGGACCGCGAGTGCCAAGCACACGATTGGCTGCTGTAATCAATCACGAGGATGTAACCGCCCTTAACCTTTAATGTTGTTTCACAATCCGAAGCTGCCGGCAGTTTGTGTATTTGACTCCTATTCTGAGTCCAGATTGTTACAATGTTTTTGTACATGTAACGAAAACCTTGCTAGCAACACACTCAAACCATTTTATTATACTAAAATATTTTCCAGGACAAATAATTATTTTCCTGGACATTTAGGTATTTTTCTAATTTTCCTAAAATTGCATTGCAAAATTCCAGGTTTTCCAGGAGGTGTGGGAACCCTGGCACTTGTTTAAGCCAGGTACCAATCGGTCTGCACAGTGCTGCATTAAGTCAAACACATCCATTTGCTTACCTCCTCTGTGTCCACAGGTTTTATGAAAGCCTTGAAGCGTTTGTTCAGAGCCAATCGGTTGGTGACATCCCGCAGGAAGAGGCGGAGTTCCCTGAGTGTGTCCTCCTCCTGCTCCTCTAGTTTCTGCTGCTCCTGCTCAGAGAGCTGGTGGGGGGTTGGCGGGGGGGCCACTGGTAGCACTTCCAGCGCCTGCAGCACTGAGGAGAGGAGAGGAGTGAGTTATTACAGGTGTGCATGAAAACACACTCCACTAAGAATGTGACAAACACTATGGAGAGAAAAAAATAACACTCACCTGCTTCTCTTTTGGACGCTGGTGCTTTAGCAGCTTGATTTAAAATGAGATCCTCAAAAAATCTGAGCCTCTCCTCCCGTGAAGGAAGTGGAACATCGAACACCTCACCATATTCAACATGGAACAGATCCTGTACCTTTAAACCAGCAAACACACAACAGACATGTCAGACAATATTACAATGCAATACACTACTGTGATAGTGTACTCAATTAGAGAGAAAACTAAAACAACATGAAACCAAATCTGACCTAATTCACTTTCTTTAGAAAGGTCTCTGATCTCATTGTGTCCTAAAAAAGCAACATTGTAATATGGCCTAGTGTGATTATCAAACTGTGAAAGGCTGCAATTTAATTTAACGCTTGAAAGTGAAGGGGCAGCACCATATTTTGTCTGTAGTCTACTACTTGTACTCCAAGCATGTGTGTAACTCATAATAATGCAATTTCTGGCTACCAATTGAGTTCGCTAGTTCTAATCCCAGGGCGTGCTGAGTGACTCCAGCCAGGTCTCCTAAGCAACCAAATTGGCCCGGTTGCTAGGAAAGATAGAGTCACATGGGGTTACCTCCTCGTGATCGCTATAATGTGGTTCGTTCTCGGTGGGGCGCGTGGTGAGTTGAGCATGGATGCCGCGGTGGATGGCGTTAAGCCTTCACACACGATATGTCTCTGTGGCAACGCGCTCAACATGCCACGTGATAAGATGCACGGGTTGATGGTCGCAGACGCGGAGGCAACTGAGATTCATCCTCTGCCACCCGGATTGAGGCGAATCACTACACAACCACAAGGACTTAAAAGCGCATTGGGAATTGGGCACTCCAAATTGGGTGAAAAAGGGGAAAAAATTTAAAATCAATTTTTTTTTAACATTTTAAATAATGCGATTTCAAACTTGATTCATTTCAGTGGTCAGAGAGTGGCTCCCAATATGTTCATGCTCAACACTTACTCCATCTTTGGGGGCAGTCTGAATTTGTTTAGCTTTAAGTTCACTGTGTGGGACACTAATAACCTGCATTGCGAACACAATGTCCACAGATGAAAACGCAGGTTCCTTTTATTTTCCTATTTGATTAATTCCAAAAACTTTTGCTTCTAGTTACCATGCAAACCTATTGATTGCAGCGACACCAGGGTTTTGTTCATTTCTTCTGATGTAACAAAGGCAGCACAGGCCGTGAGAAATATAATTAACAAATAACAAGATCTAACCAAATCCCAATGGATAAAATTAAGCCATTTTCCACTGAAACAGACATTCTGAAACATGTAACATTACAGAAGCTAAGGTGTTGTTAATGCCACTTCATTTTTAATTTGTATGCAATGTGTATGCAGTTAAGGTGTTGTTAATGCCACTTCATTTTTAATTTGTATGCAGTGTGTATGCAGTATATACAGTATGTGGTACCTCAGAACAGAGTGTCTGATAAGGAAAGCTGCATGTGGCGAGGAGGAGGCAGGGACAGAATGAAGGGATGCCCTGCAGGAGACTCATGAATGTGGCCTTTAAAGTGGAACTCACGGTGTCCCACCAGAGCTGGATGTGAGGAATATACAGAATGCTGGGGGCTGTTCTCCTTGCCTCACAGAAAACCTGAGATACAATACAGATAACTTAATAAAACAAGTTAATCTCAGTGTCTCGTTCTCTCGAATAAAACAGTTGTTCTTGTGTGTTTTCACCTGTGTGCATGCCTCCTCTGGGGTGGCAGAACTGACCCCGTATAGCACAGCAATGTCGAGCGTATGCGCGGTGAACTTCTCAAGGGCGTGAAGAATAGCAGGAGCCAAGTGTGAGGCCTGACCAGAGCCTGATGTCCCACAGAGAAGCAGTCTGGGTCTGAATGAGGTGGGCTCATGCAGGGCGCTCCTGTGATTTAGATGATAGAAACGAAGCAGAGCACAGTAATGAACTTAGGACTCCATACTAAAATAAATTAAATAAATAAAAAAGATATGAAGCCATTGGCTTCTGAACTGAAACATTTAGGAGCAAAATGGCTGTTTTTAGTTGTCAAATGTCTTTGAAATGTCTGCGCTCCTAGGTGCTCTCACAAACAGATGCCACTCCCACTCTTTAAATCATTTTTGTGTTACAAGTAGGGATGGGACAATACGGTTATCTCATGATTCTGTTCAATATACAATATGAGGTTCATGATTCAATCAATATAATCTCGATTTGATATAATAACTCTTAAAGTATGACATAAAATTTGTTCATGAATCATATAACAAACACAGCGCGAGCCATGATTATGCATGCAGCGAGCTCATCTTAACAGAAAATGTGTCGCAAGACACAATGGGGTGAGCAATAAAGATATATTTCAATACCTCACATGATGAGATCTGACAAAGCTGCATATGATCGCACACAAAGTGTTCCCGACAGTTGCCATTACTGTTGCAATTATAATTTTTTTTTGTCACATTTGCAACCAGTTTCGTAGCAGTCTGGAGCTCTGGAACTACACCACAAGAAAGGCTAAACACAACAGTTTGCATGTCACCACTGAAATACAGCAAGCTCACTAGGGTTTGGAACAGAGATTCTATGTATTGATCTTTTTCAGAGAAATAGTTTTTAAGCTATATCCTGTCTGAAAAGGCTGTTCACCTCAAAATAAAAATTCTGTCATCATTTATGCATCCTCAAGTTGTTCCAAACCCATGTGACTTCATTTTTAGAGTGAACTACCCCATCGGAAAAAAATTTGACTGGAGCTCCCTCGTGGTAAGTGATTTGTGATGTCATCTCTAACCTCTTCAACTGAAGAGCAGATGGAGCAGCTCCAGCATTTTTCTGGCCTTTGTTAGTAGTGCACTCAGAAGAGCCCTCATCTTCACTCTGTAGCAGGTCATCTAAGATGCCAGTCAAGCCCCCTCTCACACCCCCTAAAACAAATGTTGTTTTATTTTACTTGTACCGATGACATGACAATAAATGAAAAAACACAGAAGGTGCTTTCCCGTTCAAAAAATTGCCAAGACGATTGCTAAGGCATTGCTATGCTGTTGCTAAGGTGTTTTTATAACATCTATATGTGGTTGCTTAGGTTTTCTAGATGGCTGCTAAATATGGCTCGGGTCCCTCCAATGTAAGTCATGGGGATTTTGTTTTTTTTTTACCGATTTTATCATCTGCCAAGCAAAATAAAAATTCTGTAGCACAAACGGTGGTGGACAAGTTACACTGAAGTTTAATATTTAAGCTACTTTTAAGTATGAGCAAGTCATGAGTGATGGTTAACTTAGAAAACACCAATAACAAATCCCATAAATGGAAAAAAGAACAAAAATGTTAGTTTTGAACTACTGTAGTCCTAAGCAGCACCAGCAAGCATATCTAATGAACATATTTATGAATGATAAAAATAACTGTCTTTACCAGGGTCTCTTTTCTTCTTGATGCCCTGTTCTATATGAGGAAAGAGTCTCTGCAGCATCTCCATGGCATTATTGAGGGCAGAATTCAGCAGGGGTTCAATCACAGGTGTGAGTGCCTTAGCTGGAGACGCAACTGCCCTCTGTGAAGCAGGAACTATCTTCCTCATGGCTGTGAGGAAGTCTCGCCCACTCACGCTGATGGACTCTACATCCAGCAGCAGTTTCTGGGAGGAAGCATAGATCTGGGGGTAGCGTCTGCGCAGAGCACACAGAGCTGCTTCTGCACACACAGATTTAATGTCTGCGCCACAGTAACCTGGGGAACGGGAAAGTTGTTAGTCTCCCAGAGCACCAGCACCAGTTTTGGCACAAG
Organism: Myxocyprinus asiaticus; assembly: GCF_019703515.2. Classification (NCBI taxonomy): domain Eukaryota; kingdom Metazoa; phylum Chordata; class Actinopteri; order Cypriniformes; family Catostomidae; genus Myxocyprinus; species Myxocyprinus asiaticus. Next base: position 8,553,988 of record NC_059358.1, on the reverse strand, counting down.
AAAATTTGAGAGAGAGGAGCTGTTATGTGGAATACGAGCTCTTACCAACACACTTGTCGGCCAACACTTCAAGAAACACATCAGACAGCTGCGGATCCCACTGCCTTGTATGGATCTTCAAAATATCTTTGCGAGCCTACAACCATAATAACAATTTCTTGTAAGCCAGTGGTTCTCAACTTTGGGACCCAAATTTTACATTGGACTTTAAGAGGCAACCCAACACATTACCAGAACTGTAATCAAACAAAAGTAAAATAAATAAATAAATAAATAAATAAAAAAGTCCATATAATCAAACATGAAAAACAAATTCATTGGTTTATTATTTATTTCTAAATGTCTCTTGAATTTCAATGGTTTCATGCTCTCAGCAGCCAACCATGTGTTTTTTGTTCATGGTTTGAGGATGATGAACCCGTCCACGTTTGCTAGTTTCTACAAAGTGACAGATGAATTTGTACCACAATATTGTAGAGTTTGATTAGACAATTGACATTTGACATCAACAACAAAACATGGGAAGCATCTACTCCCTTTTAGAAGTTGATGAGCCTATTTATTTTGCTAACCTAACTATTTAGAATTATATGGTTATGAGCATTTTGTTATTTGTATTCAGAACTGTTTCCCCCTGATGGCCACGATCATATCAGAACAGACAATTTTTGTATATCCCTCACATCGTGACCCACCAGTTGACCAAAACCACAGTTGTAAGCAATCCTAAACAAAAACTCCTTTTTCATTAGTAATGGTTTATTTAGTTTATAAACACAGACTAGGGTGGAAAATAAACTTTAAATACCTCATTTAGCTATAGATCTCCAAACTCACCTCTCTGTCCGGTAGGCTGAAGAGGAACTCTCGGTCGAATCGTCCGGGCCGCCTGAGTGCAGGATCTATGGAGTCCAGACGGTTAGTGGCTCCAATAACAACCACCTCACCACGACTGTCCAGCCCATCCATGAGAGCCAGCAGAGTGGACACGATGGAGCTTCAGACAAATCCAACAGACATGCAAAAAACAGTGTCAGAACAGTGTTAGTGAGAATAGAGCATTAGATAGAAAAGGAATAAAAATACCTGTGTATCTGGTCTTGTCGGCTGGACCGAACAGGTGCGATGCCATCAACTTCATCAAAGAAAATAATTGATGGACGCATCTGGTATGCCTTAGTTTGAAATAAACAACAGAAAATCCTTGTTAATCATGCACAGGGCTTCCATGACTGATCATTAAGACTTAATTTATAAATTAAATGGTTAAAGTGGGAAACCTGGTCAAACAGAAGGCGGAGCTGTCTCTCAGACTCGCCCACCCATTTGCTGAGGCAGTCTGCCCCTTTCCTCATGAAAAACGCCACCTTCCTCTCACCCTGACTGCACTCGTTCGCCAGGGCTCGAGCAACTAGAGTCTTCCCTGTGCCAGGAGGGCCGTAGAACAGACAGCCTCTGGAAACACACAGCAGAGACTGCCACAAATCAAGATACTTTCTACCAAAGATGACATTCTATTCTGTATATTACATTCTATTAATATTTAAAGGTGAAGTGCGAAATTTCTTTCCCACTAGTAACAAAAGTAATGACTGTTTCTGAAGATGTTTCCCCAAACACTCCTACTGGCCCTTCCAACCACTCTGCCAATGTTCCGAAAAAACACATAGTCCCGCCCCACTCAAGCCATTAATTATAATTGGGATAGGACATGAAATACACTGGGATAGGACAAAGCATTGAACATCGAAAAACTTACACACTTCACCTTTAATTATAAAGTATATGCTATTTACTCATGTAAACAGGCATTTTAGAGTAAAATCTATTCAGCAATCAGTCAGCATACCTTGGAGGCTGAATCTTAAACTTCTCAAAGACTTCAGGATAGAGTAAAGGAAACACAACCATCTCCTTCAGTGCAGAGATGTGTTTGCCCAAACCACCAATGCTATCAAAGCGCACCTTCACACACAAACCCAACAGTCAACCAAAGAGCTTATAATTTTATATTATTTGTTTTTTTAGATCAGTTCATAAATACAGTTGATAAGTACATACCGTTTTGTCAATCTGCATTGGATCAACATCTGCAAGACTTGCTCCAACTTTCATTCTGTCCTTGTGGATTCCCAACAAATCCTCCTTCCGTAAATTCATTGGAAGGCATCTACATGACAAATGTATGCAGTTTAATACATAAAATGTAAATTGTTTAAAATCTGCTTTTAAATATTGAAAGGCTACAAAATGCTAAAGATCATAAATGATGTCCCAAAAACACTTTGTAAAGAGAAATAACAGGAATAGCTTCTTTCTTGATTGTGTGTACACCTAAATTTTCAGTTTGATTGGTGTTGTGTTCTTTTGACTCGACATTGAACTCAAAGCAAAACTTCTGAAAGAGAGGAAGTGGAAACCTGCTTCTCTGTAAGACTCCATTACTCAGAGCTCTTTACCTGCTTATTGACCTGTTCCGACTCTTACTTCTTCGTCTCTCAAATTTCTCTTCATCAGAGGAAGAGGAGGATGTGGAGTCACTGCTATGAATGGCATGTCTTCTCCTAGTGTGACAAAAGTCACAGAAAGACTCTTATAAGAGTTGTATTTAAATCAAAAACAATTATGGCATCAATGAAAATAAGGTAAAACGTTCAAAAACATCCAACAACCACCATCACCAGTTACTTAACCCCAATACCTTTTTCCAAAACTCATATGCAAAAAAATATTTGTGTATTTATTATTTTAGCTGATGTATAGCAGAGCGTCCGGTGTTGTTATTACTCTAGAGATCCCTTATTTTTCCACATGCATATGTGCCACAGTCAGGCCATGTGAAAGCTTTTTCTTACCCATCACCTTCAATCCTACAGCTACAGCACTACAGCATGTAGAGCACAAAAATGAGTGAAACACATGAGTGTCACTGCAATTACAACATAGACACTACAGTTCAAAGCAGTGATGTGCATTGCAAGTCCCGTCTGCACTGTTTTTTTAATTGCTGATCTATGTACACATGCAATTCAGTTCCATTATGCAAACAGATTGTCTCTCATTAGTTCTGCAAGTTAGTTAGTCTTAATTTCTCTTTAAATGCAAAATATGACTAGTGCTGACCTTGTGCTCCTTTTGTTGTACAGGCTCCTGGGACCTGCAGAACTGAAGGAATATCTTCGTCTCATCGGGGTGGAGTGACGCTTAAAAAATATGCTCTGCTTTTTTGGCTCTAATTCACAAATTACATAAAATAGAAAACAATGGAAAAAAGGTTTCAGAAGAAAACAGAAAAAGAGGTTAAAATTTAAGTGCACTTTAATCACATCGGTATCTGATCTGCATATTCAAGGCATGGGTCGTTTAATGTAGCGTATCATAACACCAACCTTCTACAGGCACCTGGTATCGCACAACAGCTTTTCTTTGTCGGAACTCATAGCGTTTCCCGTTGTCTTCCTCATCATCTTCATCTCCCTCATCATTTTCCTCCTCTTCACCCTCACCTTCTCCATCCTCCTCCTCCTGATCACTGTACCCTAAAATGTGAATATGGGTTCAGGTCTACCAACATACTTGTAGATTTTTTTATCGAAAAACCATTATTACAACAAATCTTGTTTGTGAATGTATACATTTAACACATACATCAGTAACCAGTCAGTTATTAGACTGATTTAAGTCTCATGAACCTAATGTACCTGTTACACGGACTGGTTCATCACTGTTATTAGTTCACAAAATGAACATCACTGGACGTGCTGTATATTTATTGTTGTGTGCATCCAGAAAGAACCAAAGCAATAGAAAGTTATCTATTTAGTCTCTTTATAATATTATGTGGCACCCAGACTGCCTCTACTTCAAACTTACCAGCTAAGCTAAAATATGAATACACACTGTCCCCACAGTTTAATTTGTCACTTTTGGTCACTTAAGTCTCAAATGTATGAATTTCATTGCATTAGATAACAAAATATCAAACAAAGTAGCATCTGCAAACAAATAATGCTAAAATTAACTTCACTTTTCTGTACCATTTTCAGGGCTCCAGACTAAAAAAATAACTAAGGAGCCATTGGCTCCTAAACTGAAACATTTAGGTTTTAGTTGCCACATGACAGAATTGCTCGATTTAGATTGTTGTTCAAAAACAAGATAGAAAGCCAAAGAAAAGACAGCTGATAGCTCATTAATCGGGTGTTTAATATATACTGTATAGCTGAGTGCACAAATTTGCATTCCCCTTTTGTCTCATAAGTTTCCACACACCTTTCAGAATTTATACAAGTATAAGAGATAAAAAAAAAATATATTTTTTTTTTATTTAGTACTGCCCTTCTGAATCTACATAACAGGTATTTACATAAAGCATAACATGCATATAGTAGTGTTTTGCCTTCTTGAGCATCAGTGAATGTTTGCACCTTGTGTAATAGTTGTGTATGAGTCCCTCAATGGTCCTAAGTATCAAAAGATGGATCTCACATCACAAATAAATATATATATATATATATATATATATATATATATATATATATATATATATATATATATGGGAGTGCATGTATTAAATTGATTTTATATATATGTATATAATAATAATTTAAAAAAAAATCTTAGTCTTTCTTTACTGTGACTAGATGGCCCAGATACAAAGACTACAAGAATGCAAATTGAATGAAATCCCAGATGCAGTTTATTGTGCTACTCCAATCCCAATCAATACTAACCAGGAAAAAAAAAAGATATGGTACATACCATGGGACCACTATTTTGAAATGCCTGTGCTCCCAGTTGTGAAATCACTGATGGCTGATTCGCTGAGAAAGTGACTCGAATTCAAACTGCTAACCTGAGCTCCTGAGTTCAAACGAGCTCTTGTCGGGTGATTCAAAAGAGTCATTTGTTCACGAATCGGACATCATGGCTCACGATGTGTTTGTTGTTGCTTGCAGCCAGCGAGCTCATATCATCAACAGAAAGGGTGAAAAGCAGCGAGAGACACACTGGCGCTCTAAAGATGTATTCAATAACTCACAAGATGATATCTAACAAAACCGCATATGAAAGCACACATCCCGACTGTCGCCAATGGCGACTATATTTTAAATTATCGTTGCAATCATTTATATTTGGTCGCATTTGCGACCATTTTAGTCGCAGTCTGGAGCCCTGATTTTTGCAATGGCTTTTAACCAATTGTTTCGAAGGTGAGTTTTAGTGGATGTATGAAGTCAGTTCCCCTCATGTTCACATAGATGTCCTAGCAGAGTAAACACAGGTGTAGTTAATTACACTACCTATGGAAACATTCCAGTGTTTTTATTGTGGAGCAGGATTAAAGAGATCATTACCATTCTCCTGGTTGTCAGAACTCTCCTCTTGTGCGTTCACTGAAGACTTTGTAATCCTCTTCCTTTTGGCTCCAGAGTAAATTCTTAGATTCTAAAGAGAAACACAAAATCAGTCGAGTGAAGTCCTGATCTAATGACAAGTGTACTGGACTCAAATGATGAAGATTATGACACACCTCCTCCACCTCGCTATCTCTGCTCCTCAATCTCCGACGCATCTTCTGCATGTCATCCATCTTCTGAAGAACTGCCTCTGCAGTGCTGAAATGGACAAAAAAAGCCACTGAGAATTATGAAAATTTTCACACACTAGGTCATCAGAGTCTGAAGACCATGGTCATTTTGAGGTCTTAATTTCATAAGGAATATAAAATTAATCTCTTTTCCATCAAATGGTGCTGGTGCCGGAGTCAGTGCTCAGCTAGGGGAACTGCAAATCTCTAAGAACCAGAACACTGACTTCAAGACTTACTGTGTGGCCTCTGATGTTACAGGTTCCTGGTATAACAAATTTTTCTGGCCCAGACTGCCTTTTCTTTAGTGAAAACGCAGGAAATGGATCCAGATTAGGCACTGGCTCCAACACAAGCACCGTGTCGGTGGAAAAGGGGTATGTGTTTGGGTAGTACTGGTAGCACATACTTCGTTATGAGCCTGTCATAGAGGACCGATTGGTTCCTGGCATCAAGCTTATATCTTGTGATTCTGGAGCTGCGCCTCACAGAGTTGTCCTCTTCTTGCCTTTGAGTCCGAGCACGTAGTTCTCGAGAAATAGGAGTCGATTCAACTTCATCTGAAAATAATGCACTATTTTACAGTAAGCTGTCAATAAACAGACTTGCTGTTTGATGTATATCATACAGGCTGACATTCACACCTGTGTGTTCATCTGCAGATCGCTCTCCATCTGCCTGAAATCTAGGAGACTTCCTATGAACAAATAAACAGATTAATAAAATAATATATACGGTGTCATTTCTGATAATCCATGATTAAACAAATATATGGGAACAAGGATTCAGACTAGGGGTCGGGAACCTTTTTTCACGGAGGAGCCAATTTCTTTTTGGTTGATGCATTTATTTCGAAAGAGCCATAGCACAAACTAATAATTGACTATTTTCAAAAAACAAAGTTTTTAAATAAAATAAAAAATGTTTATTATGCCTATAGACTACTCAAAAAGAAAACAAATATGCAACAATGAATAGGTAACATGTTGTAATATGGAATCGAGTACACGTGTTTGTGCGGGTCTCCATAAAATTACTTCATTTTACAATTGTTCATGAAGGAGATCACTTCCCTTTTGGGATGGGCGATATGTAAAAAATATTTGAAAGATAAATCGCATTAAAAAAATATATCTGCCAAGGGTCAGTGAATATTTTTGCTTTATTGATTTTGCTTTAAAAATGTAATTAGTTTATTGAAACATGAAAAACTTAAAATACATTTCTAAATTCAAATGACACTTTGAAAGAATTGAAAAAGCAATTAAAATAACGAAGTGATCAAAAAATCTTATATATAACCACCTCCCCGAATCTAGACATTTACCGTCTCCAACAGCCCCATTTGCCATCACGCAAGTATCACAACAGGTGAAAATTACTAATAGCCTACAAGTTAAGAGCTAAAGACAATTATAAATGTAAAGATAATAATAATCATAATAAATAAGCCTAATAAATTCCCATGTGTTCCCAAAAAAATGCTGCCAAATGTGTCTTCTCATCGAATGTGTTTGTATTGTGTTTTGGTAATAGTTAATGCTGCCTAAAGAAAAGAAAATAGAACTCAATTTAAGGTTCAATGTGTCTTATATTATTTTATGATTTAACCACTACCATCTTTGTTTCTTTAATACAAATATATATATTATATAGCCTATAACAGTGTTGCGTTCACAATGCTTAAGAGCAAACTGCTCCGTGGAAATAAAGCGAAACTCACAGCACCTTCTGAGCTGATCAGAGATCATTTGCAGCACTCACAAATGACATTATTCTTAAAAAAAGTTTTCAGATGAATGAAACGGAGAAAAAGGAGTGATAACTCTTTGTGTTCCATGAGACATGGTCCCGCTGTACTCTTCAGAACAAACAGCGAATCAGACACGAGCAATGACAGCTTTTCTTTTGTCTGTTCTTATATAACAAAGTTTCAAGCACGTGTCTTTGTGACTAACAGCATTTCTTGTCACGTGTCACTCCGAGACGTCTTACAGGTCACCCACCTGTTGTGGGTAGATGAGCAAAATTACTTGCGTATGAAATACCTGCATTCAGACGAGGAGCTCGTGAACTGGATTGAGCCTCGTCGCATTTGGAGTGTGGCGGGTGCTATATCACACCCTTGGCGCACATAAAAAAAATAACGAACGTTCGTAAAATCGCTCGTAGAAAATGCTCTTAACCACGAAGATCAATAGTTACTGGCAAACAAGGCCCAGAGCTCTATGCATGTGCATGTCTTGGAGAAGCGCTTTCAATGCACTCGTGAACAGCGGAGCTCACTGCACACACATAGCAAATCAGACGCGCATCGGCGGCTTTTCTTTCATCTGTTCTTCAAAATACAATCACACATTTCATCAAACGTGCGTCTTTGTGTCTAATTTCATGTCATACTGTAGTAGAGAAGTCTTATACACCGCCCTCCACAGTGGCTGGTACATCAGCAAAATTACCCGCCACTGTGCATGAAAAATCTGCATTTGGCAGGTGTTAATTTCAAACCTTGTTTACCAGGAGTAGGCTGTACGACAAATTCGAGAGAAAGGAAATCAAAACAGTGTCTAGGACTTCAAGCTTTGTGCAGGAAAATTATATCTAGAAAGTTTTAAACGATCATGTGTTGGTGAATGGTGAGACACCCGGCGAGCCACTTGATTTTTAACAAAGAGCCACTTGTGCCTCACGAGTCATAGGTTCCCGACCCGATTTAGGCCATGACACACTCCCACCTTTGCCTCCCACTTTTCTCATCTTCTGGAGGGGATTTGCTGGTTGGTCCATTGTTATCAGCAAAGGTGACAGCATGTCTTCCTCTTTGTGCTCTGCTCCTCAAGCTGTGTTCCTCCTTTACAGACAAAAATCCCTATAAAAATATTTGCATTAACACATGAAGTGTGTGTTATTCACCATAAAGAACTGTTTTAAACTGTATTTTGTCTAATTCTTTTCTATTGGTACTAAAAGTTCTCATTTTAATTGAAAGACAACATGGAATATTTGCAGTCTTACACTGCAGGACTACTTAAGTGAACAGAAAATCGTGAAAATAATTTGGTTTTTTAACTGAGCTGTACAATTAAAACATAATTCAATGCTACAATGAATGACATGCATGCATCTGTTGTGTAGTACTGTACATTCATTGTTTTGCTGTCTCAATTTATTGCTGTCAAGACTATATTTACTCTCATTTAACTACACTGGAACTACACTATTACACACCCTTATGTGTATTTTGCACATTGTGTATATATTGTGTACTGTGTATAATGAGTATTTGATAATTACAGCAACTCCTTATTCCTATAACTTGATAATGAAGTGTCATTTTCTTGGCCAATAAACGTGAATTCTAATTTGTCAACAGCCCATCTAAAAAGTGCATATTGCGTAATTAAATAAGAACCGGGGACTCACGATGTAAGTTACTTTAATCTGTGTATCATTCATTCATTTCATATTCTATTAGGAATTCAGAATCTGAAAAACCAAAAACGACATTGCTTTATTCGTTTACAAGACCAATATTAAAAAAGAAATAATGACTTGTTTTTCGTAATTTCAATTTAATGTTCAAGTTAAAAATAGGACATTGGAAAAATAGCCACAGGACACTGTGTGTTTTGTTTATTTGATTTAACTAATATATGGCTTGAATATTTGATTCGCACATATGGGTGGACCTGAAACGCCCCTTTCTTCTGATTGGTCAACCTGTACCGTCATCTTCCTCAATGCTGTGAGACAGAATAAACGTTCTCTGCTATTTAATTGTTCAAATGAATTAATCTCTGTTAATATTAAATTCTTTACCGTTTATTCTCCAAAACTCGCCACATTTATTGCAGCTGAGCTATCTCTCTCATCAAATAGTCAGACACAGAGCCTACACAACAGTAAAATGTTCACTGAATGCAGACAGGGTTTCGTCTTCATGCGATTCAGCATTAGGACAATCATTGCCATGTGAAGCAATTTATT